>NC_088681.1:15971744-16274774 GCF_950023065.1 Planococcus citri
GAAAATCACTATAAGAAATGTCCAGCCAAGATTTACTTAATGGTGGAAAATTGTCAAGGGCGGCCTCCTGAATAGAGCCTAAGAGTGATTATGACCTCTTACTCTCACAAGGGAACCTCTTGAGGTGTCACACTCAGATTTGAACGGGACCGCGATTTTTGGAAAGAGCATAGTCTAAAATCCCCAAAACCAAATTTTCAGCTGCCCAAGTTCATTTTTCGATTTTTGACGAATTTTTGAAAATTCAAAATTGACTGTTTTTGGCAATTAATGGTTTTTTATAAAAAAGTATGTACTTGATCAATAAAAATGGTCAAAACAAATCCCAAAACTAATATTAATTACCCAAATCAAAATTTTACCATTTTCCAGCCATTCTGGAAGCCTCCAGCGCGATTTTTCAATTTCTCCAGAATTTTGAATTTGCTCCAGAAGGCGTGAATATGAAGTTGAGCAGCTAAAAATCGAGTTGTATATTACACTCGACCTGTTTAACGAGTTTATCCACATTTGAGCCGATTTTGAGAGTGACACCTCAAAAGTGGTTTTTTGACCAGCTTTTTTCAAAATTTAAAAATCCAACAAATCAAAAGTTTCCCGTTTGGGTGGAAAATTTTGAAATTCACGCGAATCGCTGTATTTTGTCCAAAACTAACCACCCAAATCCAAATTTCATAATTTCCAGCCGTTCTGGAGCCTCCAGCGCGATTTTTCAATTTCTCCAGAATTTTGAATTTGCTCCAGAAGGCGTGAATATGCAGTTGGGTAGCTAAAAATCGAGTTGTGTATTATACTCGACATGTTTAACGAGTTTATCTACATTTGAGCCGATTTTAAGAGTGACACCTCAAGAGTGGTTTTTTGACCAGCTTTTTTCAAAATTAAAAAATCCAAAAAATCAAAAGATAACAGTTTGTGAGGAAATTTTTGAAATTTGCGCGAATCGCTGGATTTTGTCCGTAAGTAACCCTCCAAATCAAAATTTTACAATTTCCAGCCATTCTGGAGCCTCCAGCGCGATTTTTCAATCTCTCCAGAGTTTTGAATTTGCTCCAGAAGGCGTGAACGCGTGAATATGAAGTTGGGCAGCTAAAAATCGAATTCTATATTACACTCTACCTGTTTAACGAGTATATCCACATTTGAGCCGATTTTGAGAGTGACACCTCAAGAGTGGTTTTTTCAGGTGTCACTCTCGCTCCAAAACGGCTGGAAATGGTAGAATTTGCGCTCGCTCCGAGCGTTAGTTCTTGTAGTCCGGCATATGAAATTAGGAGTAATTGCACCCCCCCTCGCCGACCCTCCGGGACAACTTTTTTCATAAAGGAGACATCCTAAGGAACATTTTATAGCAAACTTGCCAAAAAAAAAGTTGGCCTTACAGCCTTACTTAGGACTTGCACGAAATTTTTCAAACTTTACAAAGGTAGATCGAAAGATCATGCAAAAATTTATCACCTGTCAAAATTTCAAGTGCTAAAGTGGGTTTTTCGATTTTTGGTGAATTTTTGAAAATCCAATTTAGGCCAAAAATGAGAGAAAAAATCAAAATTTTACCAAATTGACCAAGAAAGCTGAAATTTGGGATATACCCTATTTTCGACATACCAAATCGATTGGAAACGGTTTCAACCCGTTTTGAGCAGTTCTGAAGCCTCCAGCAGATTTTTGAAACTCGAAATTCCCACAAAATTCCATCAAATTGGAGTTGTAAAGCTAAAATTTATTCTACACAGTCTCGCCATAAGTTCTGGCCCTACTTTAAACGCTTCCAATACAAAAACGAAATTTTAAAAACGTAAAAGTGATTATATATTCGGAAAGTAGATGAAAAAATCTTTAATTTGACTGTATTTAGCTGCAACATGCTGCTCAAGGCGCTTAACAAAAGGGGAATGACAGATGAAACGACAGAAGCCCCACGTACGCAAAAAACCAAAAAAAAAATTGATCGAAAATTTTTTTTTGAAATTTTTTTATGCGCATCAAATTTTTTTCACTAAAACAATAATTCTGTGCTCCAGGATCACCAATCTACTATGTTAGTAAAAAAAAAAATTGATGCGCATAAAAAAATTTCAAAAAAAAATTTTTCGGTCAATTTTTTTTTTGGTTTTTTGCGTACGTGGGGCTTCTGTTGTTTCATCTGTCATTCCCCTTTTGTTAAGCGCCTTGAGCAGCATGTTGCAGCTAAATACAGTCAAATTAAAGATTTTTTCATCTACTTTCCGAATATATAATCACTTTTACGTTTTTAAAATTTCGTTTTTGTATTAGAAGCGTTTAAAGTAGGGTCAGAACTTATGGCGAGACTATGTAAATACTAATTTTAATACGCTACGAAGTACTGCAGGTGAATTTCAAGTCGTTTTGCAGCCTCCAGTGACTTTTTGAAAATTCCTGAAGCCTCCAGCAGATTTTTGAAACTTTAAATTTTCACAAAATTTTATGAAATGGAAATGGAAAGCTGAAATTTACTCCACACTCCAATTTTAACACCCTCTGAAGACGACTTCTGGTGGATTTCAAGTCATTTTAGAGCCTCCAACGACTTTTTTGAAAATTACTGGAGCCTCCAGTAGATTTTTGAAACTTGAAATTTCCCCAAAATTTCATCAAACTAAGATGGAGAGTCGAAATTCATTCTGAAAACTAATTTCAATACCCTACGAAGTTGACTGCTGGTGAATTTCAAGTCGTTTTGGAGCCTCCAGCAACTTTTTGAAAGGTTGTATGACTTTTTCTGGAAAATTGAAATTTCCTAAAAGTAGCTGGAAGCTTCAAAACCATTTGAAACCACCATGTAGTCTGCGAAGTAAATTTCAGTTTGCCAACTGCATTTGATAAATTAATGTTGCGGGAATTTCAAGTTTCAAAAATCTACTGGAGGATTCAGTAATTTTCAAAAAAGTCGCTGGAGGCTCTAAAATGACTTGAACCGACCTGAAGTCATCTTCAGAGGGTGTTAAAATTGGAGTGTGGAGTAAATTTCAGCTTTTCATCTCCATTTCATAAAATTTTGTGAAAATTTAAAGTTTCAAGAATCTGCTGGAGGTTTCAGGAATTTTCAAAAAGTCGCTGGAGGCTCCAAAACGACTTGAAATTCACCTGCAGTACTTCGTAGCGTATTGAAATTAGTTTTAAGAATAAATTTCAGCTTTACAACTCCATTTAATGGAATTTTGTGGGAATTTCGAGTTTCAAAAATCTGCTGGAGGCTCCAGAACTGCTCAAAACGGGTTGAAACCGGTTCCAATCGATTTGGCATGTCGAAAATAGGGTATATCCCAAATTTCAGCGTTCTAGGTCAATTTGGTAAAATTTTGATTTTTTTCTCTCTAGAAATACAGCGATTCACACAAATTTCAAACATTTCTTCACAAAAGGTTATCTTTTGATTTTTTGGATTTTTTAATTTTGAAAAAAGCTGGTCAAAAAACCACTCTTGAGGTGTCACTCCTAAAATCGGCTAAAATGTAGATAAACTCTTTAAACATGTCGAGTATAATACACAACTCGATGTTTAGCTGCCCAACTGCATATTCACGCCTTCTGGAGCAAATTCAAAATTCTGCAGAAATTGAAAACTCGCGCTGAAGGCTCCAGAATGGCTGGAAATCGTAAAATATAGATTTGGGTAATTAATATTAGTTTTGGGACTTATTTTGACCATTTTTACAGATGAAGTACGTACTTTTTTTAAAAAAGTACATATAAATCGCCAAAAACAGTTAATTTTGAATTTTCAAAAATTCGCCAAAAATCGAAAAATGAACTTGGGCAGCTGAAAATTTGGTTCTGGGAGTTTTAGACCGTGCTCTTTCCAAAAATCGTGGCCCAGTTCAAACCGGAGTATGACACTTCAAGAGGTTCCCTTGTCAGCTAGGTTATTATTTTTTGAAGAATTAAAAATTAACTATTTCTGGCCATTTAGGTTTTTTTAAAAAAAAATAGGTTGGTACACTGGTTCAATAAAAATGATGGATATATTAGTCCTAAAACTTATATCAACGTATACGAATTGAATTTCAACTACATTTCTGGCCATACTGGAGCATCCAGTGCGATTTTCAATGCGTGAAAATTGATTGATGCTGCTAAAAATCCAGCTGTGGCTTATCTTTGACCTGCTTAAAGGATTTATTTACATTTAAGCCCATTTCCAGGCTGACATCTAAAGTGCATTTCTGAAAAAAAATATGAAGTATAAAAGATCAAAAACCAATTTTTTTGTAACTTTTTTTAAAAATTTGCGCGAATTGCTTCATGAGTCCATAACCAAGCTCTCGAATCCGCATTTCACCATTTCGAGTCATTCTGGACTTCTGGAGGCACTAGCATGATTTTAAATCTTTTCTCTAGAATTTCAAATGTTGGTCATAAAAAATCCAAATTGATTTTCATGCCTTCTGGAGAAATTGAAAATCGCGCTGAAGGCTCTAGAATGGTTCGAAATTGTACAATTCGGATTCGAGAGGTTAGCTTCAGACAAGGTTCGTGCAAATTTGAAAAATTGCTCTGCAATCAGAAAATTTTTGATTTTTTTAACTGTAGACATTGTTTCCTTTTGTTGGGCAGAAAAAAACTCGAAGTTTGAGCCTGGAAAATTTAAAATTGACTCAAAAGTGGATAAAACTCGTTGAACAGATTGATAATGAGCCCCAACTCGGTTATTAGCACCCCAAATTGATTTTCACGCCTTCTGGAGAAATTTTAAGGCTCCAGAATGGCTCAGAATTGAGAAATTTGGATTCGAAGATTTGTTTATGCACAAAATGAGCAATTCGTGCAAATTTCAAAAATTTTCCAATACACAAAAATTTTCATTTTTTGAATTATTTCATTATCAATAAAATTTTGGGTGCAAATTTCAGAATTTCACTTGTCAGGTCTTGTTCAAGAGTCATTCTCTACATTTTTCTGTAATAAAATCTTGGCTGAGCTGAGCTGAGCTGAAATATTTTTACTTCTTAGTCGCCTAGGGTTATCTTGGTGACTCGATTAATTATTTCTTTTGTTTCATTGTTCCTCAGGGAATCAAACAGAATAAGCTCTGACAAGCCAGCAATGTTGAAAGGCGCCGAGAGTGTGATAAGATTTGCCTTACCATTCAAGAATTCTGCCGTACTGATGTATGCTTGTCGAGGTTTTAGTTGCCCATTTTATCGGCCGAATCGCCGAATTGTTCGACAACACGAGATAGCCACTGGACATTTCATTGAACAAGAAGTACGTATCAGATTCAATTTCCTACATTTTTTTTGTTTTCTACGCAGGTATGTATTTGGGTATTTTCAAGTACTAAATGACGATTTTTCCCCCACAGAAAGGACCACAGAAAGGAAGTCCATCGAAGAACAATAACGCACTCGCAGTATCTATCAATAAACAAGAGGTTAAGCGTGAATACCGATATTCGTCCGACGATTCAGTGGTCGAAACTGAAGTTACGCACGCCCGAGAAATAACCGTTACAAAAAATCGTCGAAGATCGAAAAAAAGAGCATCCGAATATACCGAATCTGCTCAACATGGAAAAATAAAACGCGAAGGAAACCTGCGCTCGTCTTCTGAAGACTCCCTCATCGAAGTCGGTGTTTACCAACTGGACAAACGTGGCCGAAAGAGACCATATGAGAGACCAAAAGTATCTACGAATAAGCCAAAGCAAGAAATGAAGAACGAAGCATATTCATCCGACGATTCCGTAATTGAAGTTGGAATAATACGGCCGGATGAAAATAGGCTTTAGAAAGCTGATTCTAGTAGATGAAATGAGCTCGTTGAATTGAATAAAATTCAGAATTTTTTTAACAAAAGGTCAATCGCTAATTCATGACGACTCGTTTATAAGAATATTTTATTTTACTTAATTAATTGTGATCAGTTTGCAGATGTATCGACGATATAGGTGCATCTGGCAACGAAATACAGGGTGGTCCACATCAAATCATTCTGTTGAAGGTGGCTTTCGAATTTTCGCTGAAAATATTTGGCAATAAAATCTACCAATAAAAAATCAATTCCATTCTTGAGAAGGAAATAACACGTTGGGTAAAATTTTAAGGAAAATTCTCTTTCGATCAAGCTATGCTTGATGCAAAAATTTTTGTCCGAGTTGAGACACCTCTCCCTTGTAAGCGAAAAAATATGTACTAGGAAATCAATTAAGGTGTGCGCATATGTTTTTAGAACCTCACAAATGGGCCACTCTGTAAATTTCTCAACCCACCTCCCTCTTGTGTTCTTTTTGAAATTTTGGCAAATCGTTGGATTCTGCCTGCCCTTGAATTTTTTCCTGCTCTGGTGTTTGAGCGCTTTCCTCCCCTCCCCCTTTCTTCGAACTGATCTCGGTTAATGGTTTTAAGTTAATTATGCGTAAGAGCATAATATTTTGAGTTGTTTTTCATAATTATTATATTTTTTGTTTTGTATTCATTAATTTTTGATATAAACATAAATATTTTTCTATTGAAAAACCATACTTTTTTTCTTTGATTTTTTTTTGAAACTGATGCATAGCACATCATTTTTCAATTTTTTTCAATTAAAAAATGAACTTGAAGATACTTTTGATCGGTATGTTCAGGGATACTACGCAGAGCAAACTTTTCTGGAATTAAAAAATTGAGAAATTCTGCAAAAAAGTACGTAAACGTAGGGCTTGTGGCTTATTATTTTATTCCATTTTTCACCAGCATGAAAGTTCCATCCTATGTTTTTTAAATTTTAGAACTTGATTAAAAAAGAATAGTTTGGAAGTTGAACAATAATTCAAATGAAAATGATTTTTGTGAAATTTTTTCTCTACTATGATTTTTTAAAATTATTCTGAGTTCTGAGAAGAGTTGGAGCCCTTAATTTTGAAAAAATTCATTACAAAAACTTGCTCCACCCTGTGCAGATTCAAAATTTGGGAGAAATCCCAAGAAACTTGATGAGTTTAAAATTTTTAAAATTAGATGAGAGTCAATTTAATTGAAAAAATTTTTGGAAAAAAAATTGGTAAAATTCTACATATTATATATTTTTTTAGCAAATTTTGACGTGGAGATGGAAAAGAGCCCCCACCCTCGTTCTGCAGGCAGACCTCTGGACATTTCAATAATTATTTTTCAAAATTGAAAAAAATTGGCAAAAACTAGTTTGAATTTTCATGAATTAACCAAAACCCATGAATTGGAAAAAGGAACAAGAAATCACAACTACAATATATTTGAAATAATTGCGAATTTGTCCATGCAAATTCAAATTATTTTTTCTGTCCGTACCAGAATTGCATTTGATAATTTCAAAAAAAATCATAATTCGAAAAGTCAGTAATTTTTTCTTTAAAAAAGGTAAAAAAATCCATGGTTTCATTTTTGAATTTTTCAGCTCAAAAACTTAAGATTTTGACTCCCTAGTCCAATTTTTTTGATTTTTTTTTCAGAATCTCAATATAAACTCCCACCCTATAAGGGTCAAAATGAAAAAATTGTTCCATTTTTGAGTTTTTTAGCTCAAAAACTCGATATTTCGATACCCCACTCGAAAATTTCCGATTTTTTCAAAGTATCAATGCAGCACCCCCTCCCCTGGGGGTCAAAATGAAAAAATGGTTCCATTTTTAAGTTTTTCGCCTCAAAAACTCAAGATTTTGATACCCCACTCATGAATTCCTGATTTTTTTCGAAGTATCAATCCACTACCTCCTACCCTGGGGGTCAAAATGAAAAAATGGTTCCATTTTTGAGTTTTTCAGCTCAAAAACTCAAGATTTCGATACCTAACTCGAAAATTTCCGATTTTTTTCAAAATAGCAATGCAGTACCCCCCTTTCCTGGGGGTCAAAATGAAAAATGGTTCCATTTTTGGGTTTTTCAGCTCAAAAACTCAAGAAAGCGATACCTCACTCGAAATTTTCTGATTTTTTTCAAAATCTCAATATAGTACTCCCACCCTAAGGGTCAAAATGAAAAAATTGTTCCATTTTTGAGTTTTTTAGCTCAAAAACTCAAGATTTCGATACCCCACTCGAAAATTTCCAATTTTTTCAAAGTATCAACACAGCACCCCCTCCCCTGTGGGTCTAAATGAAAAAATGGTTCCATTTTTGAGTTTTTCACCTCAAAACCCCAAGATTTTGATACCCCACTCAAAAATTTCCGATTTTTTTCGAAGTATCAATGCACTACCCCCTCCTCTGGGGGTCAAAATGAAAAAATGGTTCCATTTTTGAATTTTTCAGCTCAAAAACTCAAGATTTCGATACCATGACTCGAAAATTTCCGATTTTTTTCAAAATAGCAATGCAGTACCCCCCTCTCCTGGGGGTCAATGGTTCCATTTTTGGTTTTTTCAGCTCAAAAACTCAAGAAAGCGATACCTCACTTGAAATTTTCTGATTTTTATCCAAATGACCAAAAATTTGAATTCTGCGTTGAAATATACCTACTTCGAAATAGTAATTTTTGGACTTCAGGAATCTCATCATATCATTAAAACCGATCATGCCTGCTTTTTTTGCTCCCCTGGCCCACTGTGCCCCCCACAATTACCAAATGAATTTTGCTTTTTACAAAACTGACAAAACTGTCATAAGTTTTCTATTTTTTGAAAAAGATTTCCCCATGTTTTCTTGTGAATTTCCAAAAAAAAAAAAAAAAAAAAAAATAGTCCAAATTGCTAAAAATTGAAAGAAAGTTCTACTGTTTGTAGTTCAATTTGAAAAAAAAAACACAGAAGTTCAAACTAAACGAGGGCAAAAACTTTCTAAAATTCATATTTTGAGAGATAAAAAATAATGTTTTAAGCTTGCGAAAATTCATGTTTAGAGATAATAAAAATACGAATATATTTTTAGTTTAAATATGGAGCCAGGGGGGCTCGTTGATGCCTTAGGACCCTTGGGGATCGCCAGTCAACTTCATGGGCCAGTCTCTCCTTGGTTTTAGCTGTTGAAGTTCATTACTTACTCGTTTTTTTGTAAATTAATATTTTTCGAATCGAAATTTGGTTCTTTTCCTGTGAAAAAAATTGAAAATTTTAACTTAACTAGTGAGGAAATTTCTTTCGAGATCTCACCTCTGATTTGATCGTGAAATATATTTCAACTGCCCCATTAAGTTTTCAATTTTTGGTGAATTTATTAAGAATTCAAAAATAAAAATTTTCAAAAAATTTTATTTTATTTATTTTTTTTGAAAATTCAACTTAAGGTCTTTCAAAGTGAAACTGATGGAAATAAGTTCTAAAACCAACATCGACTTCTTCAACTCCATCAAATTGAATTCCTTCATTTCCAGTTTCCAGACCCTGATTTCTGAAGAAATTCAAAGATGCTGGAAGAGTCGAAATCGACTCTGGAGACTCCGAAATGTCTGAGAACTGAACTGGAAATATTAGAATTCGGTTTGCAAGAAAAAGAAAAATATTAGTTTCAGAACTGATTTTCATCTGTTTCGTTTTTTTTTTTTTTTTTTTTTTTTTTTTTTTAATGCATTTTACAGAAAAATTATTATTCAAAAACACTGAGATAGTTTTACAAAATCTCGAGTAAGGAAAGAAATAAAAATTTTGCAAGTCATTGCATCGAATTTTTTTTAATTTAAAAAAGTACCTAATAGTCCAAAAATCTCAAAAATGTCTCGACTTTGGATTTCAACAAACTGTAATTATAAAGGCTGCGCGATTTATTTATTTTTGATAATTCTGTCGTTCTTTTGAATAAAATGGGCAATTAGAAGAGGATCAGATCAATCTTGAAATCTTAGGAGGATTAAAGCTGTACGAAATTTCATTTTGGTAGCACAAAAAATGCACAAATTTAGCTTTCTGGATTTTAATATAGACACTCTGACTCAACATTTCAAGACAACCCAACCAGAAAACAATCAAACAAAATAAATAAAATTTTATTAAATTCGCTAACACTATTGTAAAAAATAGTATACCAATAATTTAAATACTTATAATATAAAAAAAAAAATAAGAAAAGAAGTCTTTTACATAAAATAAAATGAAAGTAAGAAACACATTCGCTATACTACTCGAGCGACGATTCGTCATCTAGCTCTAGCTGTTCGCTGCTTCTAGGAGACTCGAGCTCTGGTGTAGGAGTAGATCGAACATAAGATGGGAACATAACCCTAGTAAGTTCAGCCCCAAAACCCGATCCTTCGGCTTGACTGGACACGAAATCCTTGAACGAATCTCCGAGGATGCCGTCAAATGGTAGGAAATCTTCGACACCGATTTGTCTTCCCGCTCTGATCTCTTTAGGTAACTCATATTTCGTCGGTTCGTTGACAATATCGTTGGTATCTTGGGTCAGTGCTTCGTCAGATCTCTCGATTTTATTACTACCGTATTTTTTCACTTTCGAGTGTCCTTGGATGATTAAATAAGAGGGGGGTTTCACAGCGTGGCTGTGTTTATTATTGGGGAACGTTATTAAAGGATTAGGCGTTAGAGGTTTAACCGTAGTTGTAGGTGCTGCCATGGCTAGATACGATTCTGAGGTTTCTTTATCTAGCAAAAGTTTCAAAAAAGGCAACTCTGTTTTCATCACTGGCATGCCTGATGGGTCTGGCTTAGCAGTCGCAAAAGTCTTGGTTACCGAAGACGTTACAGCAATGGGGGCCGGTGGTACCGCCATGGATGCTAATGTCGTAGGTAGAGGTTTGTTGACATCCCATGAATGCGTTAAAGAGGTAGTAGAATTAATATCCGATGGTTTATTCGACGAATAGCTATTAGGTTCGATGGGTGGTGGAGGTACTAGCATAGGCAACGGGGCTGGAGGTGGTTGACGAGTCGGTGTGTAGAAATGGTTCTGATACTGGACGCTTTGGGACGGTCGGATAAATTTATTGTTAAATTTCGTGTTCATCAAATGCACGTACGATGTATCAGACGGGTCTTTGAAATCGATATAGAATCGTTTGATCGATTCGGTCGAATGTTTGAAGCCGGATGCGGGACTTTGTAGTTGAGACGATTTACTGGTTGCTGATAATGATGAGGATGAAGATGACGATGATGATGATGAGGTAATTGTGGCGGTTATTTGACTCGTTTCTGTAGTTAACTCTTTGATCGGAACTATTGGCGGGTCGGGTGTCCTCAGCAATGGACTAATCCAGTATTTCACTTTGCCAACCATCGGAGGAGAGTAATCAAAGGTAGGATCATTTTTTAACGGATCGCCTCGTCCCAAAGGCGTCCATTCGTCGTAATCCATTTTCGGAGACATGATTCCTCTCGACGACTGTTTTTCAAATGAACCTGCGAATCAAGTATTCGACCATTACTATAAAATTTATCGATAAGTTTCGATATATGTATGCTGAACGTATAATTAATTGCGTTTATGTACAGTGTTGTTGACCCCCCTCCCCACTTCGACCACTCTTGGAAATTTTATGAAATTTTTGCTTCGATTACAAAAAAAGTTTCTCATTTTGTCAATTTTTCAATTCCAAATTTTTCTCATTCAACTTTCAGCGCCCCTGATCTCTTTAAAGAAATCGATCAAGGAACTTGAAAAATGAAAAAATTGAAGCTTTCCTACGATTGCAAAATATATAACCGTTTCCATTCAGTTTTATTCATTTTTTTTTTTTTACAATTCGAATAATTTTGCCTTGTAATACAGCACTCCAAACTGTGTGAATTCAAGTTGAGTTGCCAACTCTGAAAACTGAAGGGGCTAAGTTCTGGGATATTTCACACTGAATTCTTTAGGGTAGCACTATACTTTCACCATTGCAGGTGGATTGAATCTGATTACACAATTATTCAAAATTTTGGAAAACCCATGAAAAAAGTTAGGTATGTAGGGTAGGTAGATTAAATTTTAGCTTGCTTTGAAATTTTAAAGAGAAGAGAACTGTTCAAAGTTCGACGAGTCAAATTATACGTATTTATTTTGTCTGAACTAAAAATTAAAGGAGCTTTAATTTTCAAAAAATTAAAAAATGCAAAATTTGAAGTAGGCACCTTTGAATATTTTTAAATGCCCTGGCAACTTTAATTTTGAGATTAGGCAAATAATGAATAAAAACCAACTTGTAGATCCTTAAAGTTTGAACACTCGATAAAAAAGGTCATTTTCATATTTTGCTCATTCCAACACTAAAGGTTGGTGCTGGAGCATTTTAAAGATTATGATCAATCAAAGTTCCTTAAATTTAAAATTTTTGAAGCTGGCCTAAAATTGAAAAGAAATAAGTTGATCTTTTTCAAATTTTACAACATGACGCAATCAGATTCCATTCGTCTCGAGAAATTTTTCGAATAAAGGCAATTTTATAAAAGTTTTGTCCAACACTTTAAAAGAAATGTTTCCATTAAAAAAAATACCTACAGTCAATTTTGACATGGACATGTCTTTGGTCTGGGCCTGCATTTTAAGACGTCGACTTTTGAAAACGTGAAAAAATTGGATCAATTTACAATGTTTAGAGCATTTATCTGATTTTAAAATACATTATTCAATCTGAATTTTAATAAATAAATTGGAAAAATTGCAGTCAATTCCAACATTATGCTAGACTTTTGAAACTTGAAAAAAAAAGTAATAAATTGTTGAAATTTTTACTTGTATTAAAGTGGAGGGGCCTGACAGATGGACAGACGACCTTGAGAGGCCAGACAGAAGCTCAATTACCTTAAGAGGCCGGACCACTGGGTCAATGCCCTTTATAGGACGCACAGACAGACAACCATGAGAGGCTAGACACTTAGGTCAGTGACTGCTAGAAACAAGGCAGACGAGTTAATGACCTTCAAAGGTCGGAAAGGAAGACGGACGACCTTGAGGAGTCATATATGAGAAGGTCAATGATCTAGATATGTCAGACAGGTAGCCATCCAGACGATCGTGAGAGACTACAAATGGAGGTCAGTGACCTTAATGGGCCGGACAGACTACCTTGAGAGGCTAGACATGCAGGTAAGTCACCTTGATAGTCCAGACACATGGGTCAATAACCTTAAGAGGGCAGACAAAAAGACAGACGACCTTGAGAAGCCAGACATATGGGTCAATGACCTTTAGAGGGCAGACGACAACAATTCGAGAGACCAGACAGCTAGACAACCAGAGAGGCTAGACAGACCGCTGGGTCAATGCCCTTTATAGGACACACAGACAGACAACCTTAAGAGGCTAGACACTCAGGTCAGTGACCTCTAGAAACAAGGCAGACGACTCAATGGCCTTCAAAGGTCGGAAAGGAAGACAGGCGAACTTGAGGAGTCATATTGAGAAGGTCAATGACCTATATATGCCAGACAGGTAGCCATCAAGACGATCGTGAGAGACTACAAATGGAGGTCAGTGACCTTAATGGGCCGGTCAGACGACCTTGAGAGGCTAGACATGCAGGTAACTCACCTTGATAGTCTAGACACATGGGTCAACAACCTTAAGAAGGCAGACAAAAAGACAGACGACCTTGAGAATCCAGACATATGGGGTCAATGACCTTCAGAGGGCAGACAACAACAACTCGAGATGCTAGACAGATAGACGACTATGAGAGGCTAGACAGGTAGGTCAGCGACCTTGAGAGGTCAGAAAGGCAACCAGGCGCCCTCAAGACTTGAGAGTCCAGACACACGGGTCAATGACCTTTGTGGTCCGGATGACCATGTCTGATCGAGCATTAAGTCAACTTGACCAAAAAAAAAATATTCATGATTAGACATTAGACAGACAACCTTGAGAAGCTAGACAGATGGGTCAATGACCTTTAGAGGGCAGACACCAACTCGAGAGGCCAGACAAATAGACGACCATGAGAGGCTAGACAGGTAGGTGAGTGACCTTGAGAGGTCAAAAAGGCAACCAGGCGCCCTTGAGACTTAAGAGTCCAGACACTCGGGTCAATGACCTTTGTGGTCAGGATGATCATGTCTGATCAAGCATTAAGTCAACTTGAACAAAAAAATATCCATGATTCAAAATTTTCTTTGGAGAGAAACCCGTTTTTTTGAAAGTTCGGGCAAATTTCTTAAAAAAGAGGTTTTTTTTTTGAAAATTGAATCAACTTTTTAGAAGTTGGTAATTTTTTTAAAAATATCTGGAATTTTTTCATAAGAGTTAATCAATTGCTTTATAATTTAGTCTTTTTGGGGAAAAAAGTTATTTTTTTCGAAAGTTCACTAAATTTTCTGAAAATCAAAATAGCAAATTTTTTAGAAAGAAACAGATCATTTCTTGAAAATTTGGTCTATTGTTTAGAAGTTTGCTCATCTTTCAAAAAAATGTTTAGTCATTTTTGAAAAGTTGAATCCATTTTTTAAAACATCTGTTATCTTTTAAAACTTTTGGAATTTTGTATGAAGATTTAGTAATTTTTTTGGAAAAATTTGATCATTTCATTTTTGAAAATTTTTTCAATTTATTGAAACTGTGGGCAATTTAAGTTGATTCATTTTTTAAAAATTCAGCCAAATCCTCAACCATCATGACAAATACAATACCTTACTTTTCCGTTTCACGGCAAAGTCGGTAATACTTTTCCGTTTCAGAAAAATTGTTTGAAAATTTCATCGAATTTGTTTGGGTAATTTTTGAGAATGCATTCCAAAAATGAAAAAAAAAATCCAAGAGTTTGAAATTTAAATCATGGCTGGTAAGTGATAAGTAGATATTTTATTTTCTAACCAACGAGTCAATTAACTACATATTTATAGGGAAGAGAATTAAGTGTACCCAAAGTTTACGTTTACCACTTCCTCAATTTCAGTAAGAAAATTTCTCTGATAATAATAAAACTATGGGGAGAATTTTGCGAAGGGGAAGGTAAAAACTACTCACAAATAAGATTTCAGCAAAATCAGTTTGCAGAAAAAGAGTGTTTTACACAAATTTTTCATTTTTTTAGCATTGAAAATTCGACTTTTTTTTGCTCTAGAGATCGTTGTAGAACCAGATCCGGCTTATTTTAAGCATACATATAATTACATATAAGAGTCCAACACCGTTGCATGCCAAAAATGAGCCGGATCTAGCCCATACAACGCTCTCTAGAGCAGAAAGAGTTGAATTTTTCATGCTTAAAAACAAAAAAATTGGGAGAACTGTCTCTTTTCATCCATTTTTTTTGAAATTTTGTCCGTGAACAGAGCACTTTCCCTTCAATTATTCTCTCATAATTTCATTTTCATTCTAGAAATTTTTCGCTCAAGCTGAAAGAGTGACACATTTTGGGTACACCTAGTTCCCTCCAGGCTCCAGTGAAGAAAGAAACAGAATCCAGTAGGTACTAAAGATTACAAAAAATATTGGATACTCTTCCACAATATAATTGTGCACGCCTTCTTTGTCTCATTGACGTTACAAAAAATATGAACCATTTTTTAAATTTAAATAGACGCATTTACATTCCAAAAAAAAGAGATCTTAGATGCTGAAAAACGATATTTTCTTTCGAGGCAAATAATCTCAAGATGAATCTCAAGAGTGGGCAATACTGTCACTGAACATTTGGTATAACTATAGCCATTGTTGGGCATGATCATCCCCCCTCCCCAAAAAAATACATTATTATCAGGAAGATGAGTACAGTACATATCTACGTATTGAACAATTTTTTCAGAAGTAGGTGTGTAATGTCAACTACAAAACCATTATAATTGCATACATTTATTTTGGCACATTGACGTTCCAAAAAAATCCGCTTTTTAGATTGGCGCGTTTACGTTACAAAAAAAAGTTTTCGATTTTGAGTCAATTTCAAAGGCTAAAGATCATTGCTAACTTTTGACATTAAAAAATCAGCATTCTCCGCCCTCAACTCTCTTCTTACACCATATAAAATTAGTATTCCTGGTATTCGATTTCTCATCTATTAAGAGTATTATTCTCATAGATATCTCCAGATAAGATCAGGTCATTTTTTCGAATCCATTCATATAAATGGGTCATTTAATCCTAATCATACACGATCGGATCTAAATTTTTAGCCGAGTAATTAATTCGTCTGGCGAATTAACCTAGGTATGCAACGCATACGTTTATAAGTTTAAGTACCTCTAGTCCTAGACATAGGTACCTACATAGTAAGCATATTTAAAAACATGGAAGATAATTTGTTTTTAATTCTTTTGTTTGAATACGAGTACGACGAAGAACGCACGCGCGTGTATTATGTTCGCGATTCGGCTCTCGTCGAGTATAGTTGTTTTTCCTTTTCTTTTTCATTAGTATATACCTACTTTGGAAACAATGGTTCGAATATTCCCATTACTGTCACTCGTACATACATGGTTTTTTTTTTACAATAACCGGGTTAAAATTAAGTAAGCTCGCAACCTCATGAGTGCGATAATTAACCCAGCACACGATGTACGATTTATATACCATCATCGATGAAGTCGAAGCTGCAACTGCAACTAACGCAGCAGCACGTTTTTATTTAACGACATCGCGCGCCGCCTCGCGACAAATCTTTTGACATTTGTCAGCGAGGTATTTGCGAGATGATCGCATCAATCAGTAGGTAATCTATATCGGCTCGAAAGTGTGCGAAAAATTACACCTAACAAAATTAACCCGTTTATCTTAACTATTCGATCACGATGTCGAAGAGACGATATTGGAATAATCAGGACAGAAATTTATACTGTAGACGACTCATTGTCCACGAGTACTCGTTCTCACTTCTCAGCCATTCCAGATCGGAATCGATTTTCCTATTTAGACTGAAAAATAGGTATACCACGAGCATGACTGGCGAAATTCGTTCGTCAGATAAAGACAATGGTTCTCGATGGACGATGGAGGCTGTTAACGTGCATCGAGTACGTTGGTTAGAAAAATCAATTATATTGATTCATATCTCATTGTTGCGAGAAATCAATACTGACACTGACATTTTGACATGCAAATATTAATCAACCTGTTATTTATACGAAACGTGGGTATTTAAATATTTTATAACGGTTCGGCCCCATAATACACGTATTTCCATCGCCTGCGATAAGTAGGTATGCCACAAGGAGGCTGCAGTTTTACTCAGTGTGACACCGAAAAGGCGAAAAAGGTCTCGAAACGGTTCGATCTTATTCTTTTGACCGGTTATAATTATACCTACAGTCGTAGCGAGATTGTGTCACTGGAGTAGGCAAATTACATAACGTGTCCAAAAAAATCATAAGAGAGTACGAATACATTTTTTCCGTACCTCGAGTAATTAAAATGAAAAATGGTACATTTTCATTACGACTGTACTTCCACATCGAAATGGTGCTAATTAGCCGATTTGTTTTGAAAACCAATTAGTTAGGCACCTATTGTTAGGGCTTGGTTTTTTTTTGCTCTAAAAAAGGCGGGATTCAACATTAATATTCCTCTTTGAAAAATGGTAAAATAAGCAGGTACGAAAGCTCTAATGATGTGCGTCTCATTTCAGAAGGGGGAGGGGGTAGAAAACATGGCTTGAATTATTTAGATATTTTGGGATCAAAATATTGAAAATTATGAAACTGAGAAGAGAAAAAATATGCCATTCTTTGGCAAAATTTTACCAGGAAACAAGTTAAATTAGCCAAATCTGGTCAAAAAGATTGGAATTAGGTCAATTATGCTCTGTAGTTAATTATTTTTGGTGAAAAATTGTATTCTTTTGAAGAAAAATCTATCACATGACTACAAAAAAAATGTAAAATTCTAGAAAAATTTAAAATTACAAAAAATTGAGTCCTAGTGATGGTGAATTGAGAAATTTTCTAAAAATAAAGAAACCAAAGTATAACTGTGAACAAATAAAAAGGACAAGTCAAAAAAATAAAAACATGTTGCTGTCAGAATTACTGAACTAGTTTTTAATTTCTAATCATTAGCTAGGTAAGCAAACATTTCCCAAAAAATTTCAAGAACTTTTTCAAAAATTGCAAAAAAAAATATTGTAGGGTAAGTTAGTACTTGATTCATAATTTTTGACTAAAAATTCTTCAATCTTGAAACAAAAACAAAAATGAAATACAACCCTTGAAAAAAAATTCAAGTCACTTGAAATTTGAATCAAAAATTTTTTATATTGATTTTACATTGCATAATTAAATACAGTTCTAGGTACCCATTCTCATGAAGGATGAAAAAACTTTTATAGACACTTTTAACCAAATTTTGCAACCCCTAAAAATTGATGATCTTTTATGATCCGGTTTGTTTAAAAGCAACAAGTACTGAAATGAACAGCTAAAATTTGAACTAAAGTTGCTAAATTTTTGTAAGTTTTTCTATCACAACCCCCTTTCTCATTTTTCCGTCTTGTGCAGCTTCAATCATACCATCTAACTCTTTGAGTGATTTTGAAAAATCATTAATTTATTTTGTAATTTTTACAGGCAGAGGTTCAACCCAGAAAAAAATTCCTTTAAAAATGAAGGTGGCTCAGAGAACTTACTTAATAAAGAAAAACTGCATACCTAACTTATGGTTAAAAATTACCAACTTTTTACTCCATAGGTAATTTTTTTTTGTAATCGCAGATGAATATTTTCAACCACCAGAAAAAAATTCAAATGTTTTAAAGATTTTGTAGAAATTTTGCTGAAAATACTCAACAGAACAAACCTCAATTGAACAAACTCTACAGAAAACCACTTTGATAAAGTATTTTTTCAAAATAAAGTGCCCTAAAAAATCTACAAATCAAAATTCAAAATTTTTGCAAGACTTTAATAAGATTTAAAATTTTTTGAAGGTATCGTTTCGCTCAGATTTTTGTAAAAAATCTTGCCCATAAAAGTATCGTAAAATTAACTACTACTCTTTACGGAGGAGAGGGGAACAATAAAACACCATAATTTTCACCCATTAAAGATTTTTTTTTTATCAAACTTTGACGGCTCATATTTCGAAATCGATTAAATTTAAAGAAAAGATTGATAGTAGTTAAAAATTATTCATCAAAATGAGAAAAGCTTCAAGTCAAGTCAAACTTTCACTGTATAAAAGTTCAACTTTTCTCAGTGAATAGAAACGTTGAAGGCTGACGTTTGAAAATTTGAAAAAATTAAGTACTCGTACACTATGAATATATATTTTCATCTTCTATTCAATAAACTAATTTTCAAAATGGTATCTCAGGTACCCAAGGTCCACAATTTTGAACGAAATACAAAAAAACTTCAAAAATTATCACTAATTCAAATACAGATGTGCTGATTTCGAATACATGTATTCACTCAATTTTTCGATGCGATCTCTTCAAATCCGCCCCTCCCTCTGCCCTAAGCGTGGTTAAAATTCCCCCCAAAAAATTATGAGTGGGAGGGGGTTCATTTGATAGATTTTTAGTATGTTGAGGTTAAATATCTACTCATTTTTTTTGGATAAGCCCCTGCCCTTCCCGAATTTTGAAAAAAAAAGTTGCGAAAATGTGGCATGACTTGTCTATTTCTATTAATTCAAAGATACTGAATTCGAATAACGAAGTATTTGGGCCTTCAGTATCCTCCCAACTCCAAAATTAAAAAAAAAAAACTCGAAAAATTGGACCTGCTGATTTCGGGACTTCAAGTTCCAAAACTGAACGAATTTCTCAGACATACATTACCGCTTATACACCCGCCATGTCTCAAATGACCCATCTACACCCACCCCCCCCCCCCTCCAACAAAATAGGAATCAACTCATCACATCATATTTGTTCAATTTTTTATGCATGGAAATACTGAATTGAAAATTTCCTCAAACGAAATACATAAATTGATTGAAAATTTCCAAGCCAGTTTTAAAAGCTGAGAAACATTGTAAAGAAATCACGGTGTCTAACAAAACTCCCAGACAAAATACATATCATGACTTTCTCATAACCTTTTTTTAAAGTTTTTACCACAAGAAAACACCCCCCCCCTTCAAAAAAATAATTTGAAACTGCGAGGATTTTTTTTTTCAATTTATAGGCAAGTAGGTATTTCAGTTTTTCCATTTTTCTGATTTTTTGAACTAATTTTTTAATTAATTTTTCTTTCATTTTAGGTGTTTTTAAAAATTTTCAAGTTTTTTTTCGAGCAAAATTCATGATCTTTTCATGACTTTTATGACCGTTAGGTACCCTGGAAATACATCTATGAATAATAAAGCTACAAGCAAAAAAGTTCAGCAGGCTCTCATTCAGCCCCAATAATAGCTAGAAAGCTAATTTTTTTTAAATAGAAATCCGTCAATGAGTACTTGATGGGAAAACTATATCGAAGGCCACATTTTGATTTTAATGGCCCCAAATTTGTGAGAAAGGGGGCTAAAATCAACATAAAATTTTTTTGGAAATAGGTATGTTTTCTTCCAAATCGCATTTTGAAACAAATTCGATTTGGTTCTAGGTGAAGTTGACCCATTTGACCTCTATTTTTACGTATCTGTCGAAAAAGTTGAAAAACCCCTTTCACTCGATGAAATGACTTCCTCACAAAAAAATCAAAATTCGAAAAGATTCAAAAAATGAACAAATTTTCATTTTTTTGTTGTGAGTGTAATTTTCATCAACTTTTTCATGAAATACGCCAGAAAGAGGTCAAAATAAGACAACTGAATAAATTTAAACCTTTTTTGATGATTGAAATTGAAAATTGAATTTTTTGAATTTTGATTTTTTTGTGGGGAGTTTATTTCATCGAGGGAAAGGATTTTTTCAACTTTTTCGACAGATACGTAAAAACAGGGGTCAAATGGGTCAACTTCACCTATCAAAACTTATTTTCAAGTTTTAAATAAAAAAATAGCATTTTTTCGCAAACTTAAAATTTTTTTAAATCGACTTTACGAAATAACGCTATCCCAATTTTTTAATATGTTGTTCAGCATTAATAGTTGCCCATAACATATTTTTTTCAGAATTTTTGAGAGTCGAAACGATATGAAAACTACGTTTCGAAACTTTTTGAGTTAATTTTTTGTACGAAAAAAAGTGGCAACATTGATTATTATGATATCACCAAAAAGCCTTTCAAAACCCCTAACTATGAGAAAAAGTTCCATTTTGGTAGGTATCGCAGTTATCGAGTAATCCACTGCTGAAATGGATGATATTTTAGGATCACTGAAAACTTTGACACCCCCTGGCTGCCTTTAAAAATGGGCTACAGGGCTGCGATTTGCGCCATTTGCATTGGTCATCCCTTCAAAAGGTCTTTCCAGATGAAAAATTTCAAAAAAATCGCCGAACCCCCTACTACTTCTTGGTTCAATTGACGTGGAATGGCCCTTGAGTATAATAATGTTTTTGTTTCTTTTTACTAATACTGTGCAATACATTTTTCAAGGGTCGATTTTTAAAAAAAAATTCAATCGCAGCCACTTCAAGCGAAAGATCACTTACAGAAATTCTGTTCACTTTTCGATAAACTATCCAAGTGTCTAGCTCCCCCCCCCCCCCATTCAAAAGTAGGTAAATCATACAATTTTATTTTTCAAACAGAATATTAGCTCATTAAATTTTGAGTACAAGCAACAATCTCAAACACTCACTACAATTTTTCGGACACCCTGTACAATAAGGTAGAAAACTTTGAATAAAAAATATGAATTTCAGTGATTCAATTATTCGAATTATTTCTCCTCCCTCACCTCCTGATCACTATTTAATTTCTTCTTGTCTGCCTAGTTTTATATGCTGTTTGCAGATTCACGTCTTATTCATTTGTATTTGTACTTTTTTTGTCTTTTTTTTTGTTTTGTATTCTATTTTGCTTTATTTATTTATTTTTTGCTTGTCTATTTACTCTATTCACGTTGCCTATGTGTACTTGGTTTACATACTTTTTTCTTTCCTTGAATTCGAAATAACTTCTGATAGAGAGCCCCTCGCCGCTCGCGCCCTAAGGCGCATAGGTGTGGGTTAATTTATATGTACCTATTTTATTATTCTATGTGCTATCGCTTATGCTTACTAGTATTATGGTATCTTTGTAAAATTTGAAGTCAATATATTCTCTGATCTCTCTCTCTGTCTTGAAAACGAAACCAATTTTTAGAGGATAGATGTCCTGTCCGTTAAAAAAAAAACGAATACAAGTTTTTCAACTTTCTAGCCCCCCTTCCTTCCCCCTCCTATCAAAATTCCAAAATATATCAATATAGGAATCTAACCACAATGAATCATTCTCTTCATGTCCACAATTCAAATAAGTATTTAACCAAGCCACAAATTATTTTAAGGACATCTCCAGGGGGCTCGACACTACACTCGATACCACACCGTCGAAAAAAAAGTGCTCCTATCGCAACATCTCGTTACAATTTTCTTCTTTATTTCTCCAGCCGCGCCGACCTGATAGATACGAGTATGCATCAGTCGGGTACATTGCATATATACAAAAACGTCTGCAGTCTCAAGTCTCAACATACTTTGTAGTACGGATCCGAGTATGCGAGAGGAGAAAAAACCAGAACCAGATTTACCGGAGGCCGAAAATATGTCCCACGTGTGGTCGATATCGATCCGCGTCGATAAGATCGGTATAATCGCTTTGGTGCCCTGCGCCGCCGCCCAACTCGTATTTATATTTTTAAATACCTAATTACAGCATATACATATAAAACGGTTAGTTTCTAAAAAAGGGTGATCGTATAGAGATTATTAAATGTCTCACATCGTCGACTAGGTATATACGTCCTTCTGTGCATACGGTATATGATAATTATCGCCTATAACCTATCCCACGTGAGTAGCCAATCTCGAGCATTGTATAGGGACCATGTAGTGTAGACGAGTATACATTTTGGAAAGTCATTTTTCGCAAAATTAAGTATCTTATCCACTCCCTAGGTACTTAAAATTAAGCCTTTATATACTAATACCAACGCTATAGTAGATACGTGTGCCTGTGCCATAAATTGGCGAAAAAATATGCGCATGTTTATGAAGTTATACATTTTTATACCTCTCTATCTCCAGCAGTAGTAGCAGGTATAGGTACCTACATGTAAATCATATAATATAAGACCGCTTCGAGGTATATCTTCGCGGCTTCTTGCAAGTAAATATTATATAGATACTATGTTACCATAACCCAAATTCATAAACAGACTAGAGATATCGTCGTCGCATTTAGCTCGAATCTATCGTATAGGTATATGTATTCAACTTCATGTACCTTACCTATACCTATCTATACACTATACAGTATACCTACTTTATTCTATACAAACGTAATATTTCAAAATTTATAGAAAACGCGTGATTTGGCTGCAATGATCTTTTGCCTTTTATTCATACATCGAATACGACCAAGACATTTACTTACCTACATAATCAAATACGAGAGTATACCATACCGGTCTTCTTCACTTTTTTTTTTCATCGCATTACCTACATTTCGTATACGTACGTACGTATGTACAAATCGTTCGTCGAGTTAATTTATTCAATGATAAACCTCGTCGTGTGGTATTGTCGGCTCAGTTTATTGGATAATAAATCATTTTTCAGAAAAACAAATTATACAAACCGAAAGGTTTTACTTAATTAAGCACTTAACCCGAGCCAATGATTTTGAGTCGACGATTTAATAACAATATGTCAACCAACACTTCCAGCGAAGTTATTTTTATAAAAGCAGAATCCTATGGCAAATATGATAATGTAGACAAGAGGCAGCCAAGCTAATAAAGAAATAGAAGGGAAATGGGAAATGAGATTTGAAAAATGTTCAAACTTCAAAGAATTTTAATCGTGTAAACTTTAATCGAATTTATCTACCTACTGAGTTGAATCAATTGAAAAAAATTCGCAAAAATTCTTCCAAAAAGGTTCGAACAGGATGTTCCATTGAACGTTTGTCATTGACGTCAATTTATAATGGCATAATTTATGAAAAATGAACAAATTTTTATAAATGAGTTCTGTTGAGACCACTCAAGATGGAAGGTGGACAGAATAGCATATTTTGAAAATTGAAGGGATTCGAAGACTTCCACGAAAAACAGGAAACAATCACACATGAAATCACTTCAGGACACAAAAAAATGGCATACTTGAGCTTTTTGGGCACACCATTTGTCTCAACTGAGCTACAGAATGCCTCTGCCTCATTCAAAAAATTATATTTTCCGGTTCCCACATTTTCTGAGGTCTTCCACACTTACCCTATCATTTTTCTCAATTTTACCAACTTTTCAAATATGTATCAATCAACTATAGGTAGGTATTCGAAATGACGAGGGGAGGAAAAGGGGGAGCTCAGAAAAGCCCTTTTCAAAGATTATGACTCGTGAGTGGAAATGCTTTTCTGAGGTTTTCCACACTTATCCCATGCATCTTTCTCAATTTTACCAAATTTTCAAATATCAATCAACTACGTATACTCAAAATGACGAGAGGAGGAAAAGGAGCGGCGACTCAGAAAAGCCCTTCTTTCAAAGATTATGACTCATGATCGGAAACATTTTTTTTAAACATAGATAATTTCGAATGAATTTTCTGTTTAATAATTGCGAATTAATTCAACAAAATTGAATTAAAAATGTGAACATGATTTTTATTTCCAAAGAAAAAAAATTAAGTCATATTTTTTGCGCGGATGTTCGCATAGAGCTACATATGACCAGAAGGGGGAGGGGGGATGATTTTCAATTAAGTTCATGCGGTAATACAAAAACTCGTTAATTATACAAAGACATAGAAAGATATCATTTCTGAATTTGGGAAAATATTTTGAAGCACAGTAGTGCCAATTTTTTAGTCATTATTTTTCATTTCAAATTGAATGTTTTTCTCGATTTTTTGGAAATTGGGAATAATGAACAAAATTGGCAGGATTGTATTCCAAAATACATATTTGCCTATTTTCAGAAATCATATAAGTAGATAATCCAGAAGAAAATATTTTCAAATTTCGAAATCACCCAAAAATGAGACATTTTTCAAACTTTCCACCGATATATTTTTCATTTTTTCCCCCCTTCAACTAAATTTTTCATATTATATTTTTCGAATATTATTCAAATTCTTTATTTTCGATGAAAATTTGAATAATATTCGAAATTAATGGAAAATAAAATATGCCCTTTTTTCGAGCGCGGCGGTCAAAATTTTCCCACGACAACGCCGTGGGAAAAACTTGAGCGTCGGGGTAGTGATTTTTGGAAATTTTAAAATTCAAAATTTCATTATAGGAGCTGAACTCAAAACGGGCAGCTGAAATTTTAATGACAAAGTAATTGGGTCAAGAGCTACCACTGAGTCCTGAGTCCATTTTCCATCCAAATTCCTGGGGGACAATTCATGAGGTTCGCTGGTTTTCAGCAGAATCCTAAAAGTGGTCTTGGATTTTGACGTCAATGGTCCAGTTCGACCTAGAATCTCAAATAGCATTTTTTGGAACTGGGCCACCCCCCCCCCAAACAGGTTTGATGAGAGCTAGAGCGAGAAAACGACGACTTTTCCGAAAATTTCCCATTTTTGAGGACTTACATACATCTCCTTTTTCAGGGGCACCTTTGAAGCTAAAAATGTTTCTAGGTGACTTGTTCAACTCAAAATAAAGGTCCTCACCAAATGATACATTCTGTACGTAGTATTGGATATTTTTTCAAATAAAAAAGAAAATTAGAACAGAAGAAAAAAAAGGGTGAAGAAGGGAAATTAGGAAAGGGTATGTAACTTTGGCAACGAGTAATTCGCTTTTTTTTCTGCTGAGGAAGGGTGAAAATAGGGAGGGTTGATACAAAGGTCCAGAAGTAGTCGACTTGTTTCTTTTTTGTAAACGTTTTTGAAAAAATTTCTTCGGAGAATAACAGAAAAGCTCGAAGAAGGGAAGGAGGTATACGAGTAATTTAGGCAACAATTGGTTCGCTTATTTTGGCGTAAAACAGTGAGGAGGAAGGGAAGGAGGAGGGAGAGGAGGCTCCTTGAATACTTACAAATAAAATTTTTCGTACCTAATCCAACACTTTTCAAGGCATATTTCAAAACATTCTTTGTTTTTTTTGGGAGGAGGGGCAATTTCGAACTGGATTTGCAACATTCTCAACAATTTTCGTGACTTTAAAAAATTCTGAATCAAATTTAGATAAGTATAAAACGTTTGTGGCTCTGAAGATGGGTGCATAGAAGATGTAGAGAATTTTTTGAGAGGGGGGTGAGAGGGGGGTCCCGAAATTGGTTCAAAATCACCCTTTCAGAGGGAATCTTATAAATTGACTAAGCTATGTAAAAGAAAATTTACGAATTTTTTCATAAAATTTTCACACTTTTTTCAAAGTGTTTCAAGACTCTCCTATCAATTTCTATCCTTGTCCATTTCTAGGCAAACCTCTGAAAAATAAAATTCCAATTATTTGAAAAAAATTGCAAATTTTTAAAAAATATAATCAATTTTTGAATTTTTTAAAAATAATTCATAATTTTTACGACTTTTTTAAAAAAATGATGACATTTTCCATGATTTATGAACACTCTGGTCACATGATGAAAACATCTGCTAAAAATGCTGTGGCTGGTCAATTTTTGAGATCGAATGTATGAAGTCCTCCCCCCCTCTCCTTCATATTTTTTTTTCAAATCGTGTTCAATTTTTCCAAAATAAGCCTTCATTTCAATTCTCTTTAACCACTCAGTTTTGTCGAAAAAGTTGAAAATTTCGAACCCTCAATTTCAAACAATCACAGCAAGGCAGAGAATAAAACTGGAAATTTCCATCACAAATCTCAGCTAAAAAGAGCATTTCCTCCAAACTCAAAGTAAGGAAATTCCGATTCGAATCCTTCCGAAATAAAATTTTCACAAAAATGGATTTAATAGAAAAGGCTCAAAATTTTACCCCAAAAATCATCAAATCAGATTGATCAGCAACACTGTCACCGAGCTTCGGATTCTTAAAAAACTCATTTTTATACTTGGAAATGAAAAAAAAAGGCTTCAATTGTAAACTAACCCCCCCCCCCTTCCCAAGACTCTGGAATTGAAAACTAATTAACTATACAGATGCATCGTATTGATTTGATCTTGTAATAGGAATGAAAAACGTTTGACTATTATTTTGCCCAACTTCAATTCCAAAGTCCGAGCTATCATCCTTGGAAATGCTCAGCATTTATCAAGATTGCACTTATGCAACGTACGATTCAACGGTAATTTTTTCCGTATTTCAGCATTAAGTAGTTCAAAATTTTTCGGGTACAAAGTTCATTTCTCACTTGAAAACCTACCCTGAGAACCCCTTAGATGCGCCAAAATAATCACAATCAAAATTCCAATGACGTTACAGAGTCTCTAGTTTGTAAAAGTAATAAGTCATACATTATCTGTTGAGATTTAAAACTGAAAGCAGTCATTGAACCTTATCTGATAGTGATAATAATGAATAATCAGGAAATTTGAGGACCCCTAGATTCAAAAAAAATGAAAATTCACATCCTCAGTCTTTTCTACCGTTTTCTATAAATCACTAAATCAGCGCAAAATTAACAATTTGAAGACTTCTAAACCTGATTCATCAACTAAGTACAATCCTCTGAAAATATTTAGAAATCTGTTTCAAAATTCCTGCGATTTTTTCTAAATTTTCTAAATCTGTTCATTTTTATCAAAAACTTTCAAAATTGTCATCGAAAATAAAAATCTCAAAAGTCAAAATTACTCGTCTAAAATCAATCAAATAAAACACTTTATGGGTAAGTAGGTACTTGAAATTTAAAAAAAAGTGATGAAGATCTTAATATATCTTAAATTCGAACACGAAGGAGCTAAAACCACTACAAACGATCAACGTGATCTAATTTTCAATCGAGCTCATCATGTGAAAAAAATTGTTCGGTATTTAAAACCATTTTTGACCAACAAATTGAAAAAAAAAGGGCCACAGGAAATAAATAGCAGCACTAAAATTAAAGTCATAAGTATGTGTACATTTCTATTTCATTAAAAATGCATACTCATTAGTCAGCTGGACAAATACATCATGAGCAATAATTTTTCATATAACAAAAAGATTATTTCCTACACCTCCCTTCTTTCCCCCTCCCCCATCTTGAGAATTGAATGACTCAAAAAATGGCGAATTTTCAAATTGAGAACATTATGTTTTCAAAATTACCTACTCAGCAAATCAGATTGACAAAATAAGCACAAAGAAACGATCGATTCTCTTATTTGGATTTTTCAGCAGTATATAAGGCGTCTATTCCCCTACTAATTCGCCTCCCCATCCCTCTCCCCCCTCTCGCCACTTCAAACATCCATAAATTCGTGTCATCTCACGAGCTAATTTTTTTTGTTTTTTAAAGAGTAAAAATTATAAGGCAATTTTAAAATATCGGTTTCAAAAAAAAAAAAAAAAAAAAAAGTAAAACCCAAACGAATTTTACATAAAAATAAAATCCAAAAAATACCCAAGAATTCGAAATATTAACGATGAAAACAACAAGAAACACACGAAAAATAACACATACGATGAAAAAAACTTTCAAAAAAACGATAAAAATGCAACAAAAAAAAACGCATAAAAACCACACTTACGGGGTGTTCTCAAAACATCAAATGGCGAATCAGCACTGATAATTCGAATGTGAAGCACTATCAAAATATTTAAAATCACCCGGAAACGTTTGCACATTTTACAGAAACGAGCAGCATGTATCAGAACATTTTAAGTGTCTGTAAAAACGCAAAAATAAAACATATCATAATTCAGACAAAGTTCGAATTTCGGCATTATACGAGTAAAAATTACGTTCAACACACGATTCCGGGCTACACACAATAACGAGAGTACGTACACAACGTTTCGGCAACACCAATTACGAGCTCGCGACTAACTTTTAGCTTTCGGAACTCCACGATTCCGAAGCCGAAGATGGCTCAATGTGTGTACAGGAGGTACGTATAATCTGGTCCGTGATTCTGGGAGGAGGTTAAGAGATGCTCGGAGGAACGAGAAGCCGGTTTCGGAAGCGGCTAAGAAAGGGCAACGCGCTCTAACGACTAACCCTGACATTGTTTCCATAGTGGTAATGTCCCAGGGAAAAATGAAAAATTACGTATGCAATTGGAACAAATGATCACGTTCGATCGTTTACTATACGTATGTACGTCTTACGTATCGACTAATCGTTCCAACGGCGTAGATAATCTCGAAAAGTACGACTATCGAAGGGCTCCACCATCGATCATGTAGGTATAATTTTTTCCAAAAAAAAAAATCCAAATGTCCATCTATGTGTAGGTATAATGACGAGGAATTCTTTAACCATGGACAAAAAAAAAATACCCGAGTATTTCTAATCTCGATTACTTTCACTTTTTTACACGTGTCCAGGTACATACTTCCTGAAATATATAGCGACAAAGCGAATGGAAAATTGTTTTCATTCCGATATGTATTCTTCGCCGAGAACTACACTCGTTTCTTCTACGAATTTGTCTCTCTGAGAACCATTTTTTTTCCATCTTCGTCATCCTTACCCAGACAAATGATTTTATACTCGATTCCAGATCTCGTATTATCAAAGAAAGAAAAAAATCGACTTTAGTCGTATATGTACGAAGCGCATAGATCGTAAAAAGAAGGAAAAAAAATTGTAAAAAAATTTTACGACTATTTAAAAATTCATCGTAATAAACCGCAAGAAGAAGAGCTGAGAGGAAATGCCCCACACACCGTCTGATTGCAGTATGACAATAATCCTCGCAAAGCAAACCAGTTAGAAAACGTTTCAAAAATTAATGTTATAAAAGTATTACACAAATGGAGAGACGATACTCGTATTCTTCTTATAAACATGTGAGTTGCACACGATTCGATTCCCCTTCGCTACCTGGTGTCAATTATAAAGCGAATAAAATACGAAAAGTACTTATGTAAAGTGTGGGAAAATTCAAGCAGACTGCATGGCGCTGCTTATACCCGAGGCACTGAAACTTGTCCATGTCCAGGCCTCGTGTTTAAAGGTAGGGCTCCCTAGTAACTCTCGTACGATATGCAAGTTGCTCGTTTCTCGACAAAATTCACAGTTTGGGTACGAAACGAGGCGATATAGACGATGCAAAATACATGCAACGTGTTTCCTTTCCGTGTTCGATTGATTTTACACCTATTCGATGCAGTTTAATTTGAATAAGTACATAAAACGCCCAGTGCCCAGATACAAGAGCGTTTAAAAAAGCGTGAAAATTCGATTCGAAACGAGAATACATGATTGTTTACAAGACGATGGTGGCGCCCATCCTGGGGCTAGAAATTTGGAATTGCAAACTAGCTGAATTGATGATTAAGGTGAAATGTTGCGGGTACCTTTTGGTAATTTATTCTATTTTATCAATATTTGATCGGCTTTTCGAGGGATTATTTTGACAGAGGGAGGGGGGCTTAAAAAGCATGCCTCAGAGAATCGAGCCCGAACTCTATTTCAAAATTTAAACGCCTCTGATAAGAGCAAAATTTTCTTGGAATTTTACACGCAAAATTAGTTGTAATTTTTTTCGAAAAAATCAATGGTTTTCCAATTTTTAAAAAAGAAATTGATTTTGAAAATGCTGACCAAGGAACGACATCGAACGTATAGCTCTAAAAAAGCATGTTTTTAAAACACTCGTAACCAAAATTTCAGCTTCCGAGATTAATTTTTTCTATTTTTACTTTTTAGACACAAAAATAGTTTTTTATTTATTTTTTTTTAAATCAGGGAAGCAGTGATACTTTTAAAACAGATTTTTTTGTGAAATTGAAAAAAAAAATAATTTTTCGCCAAATTTTGATTCCTCAAAACCAAATTTCATCACATTCTGGCCAATTTCAATTTTTCCAATACTTTTCACTTCAGATCGCTCCCCCCTCCCCCCTCAAAGGTGTGAAAATAGTTTTAGGTTACTAAAAATTTGATTTTTGCTTACTTTCGAGCAAACTGAAAAACTCTGATTCGATATGACAAAGTTGATGAGAAATGAGAAATGAAAAATTATTTTGCCACAAATGATATTTAGTGGGGAGGCCCGCATAAGGATCACCTCCACCCCCTACCGATCATCCGGGGCAACTTTTTTCTTAAAGGGGGAGTCGTGAGGAACATTTTTAGCCTTTGCCCTAAAAAAAAGTGGCTCTACTTACAAAATGGCGGCCATTTTGATTGACAGGTCAGCCGAAATCGCAGATTTTGCGTTCCAAAATAGGACTTGCACGAAATTTTTCAAACGGTACAAACGTAGATCGAAAGATCAGGCAAAAATCCATCACCTTTCAAAATTTCAAGTGCTAAAGTGCGTTTTTCGATTTTTGGTGAATTTTTGAAAATCGAATTTAGGCCAAAAATGAGGGAAAAAATCAAAATTTTACCAAATTGACCAAGAAAACTGAAATTTGGGATATACTCTATTTTCGACATGCGAAATCGATTGGAAACTGTTTCAACCCGTTTTGAGCAGTTCTGGAGCCTGCAGCAGATTTTTGAAACTTGAAATTCCCACAAAATTTCATCAAGTGAAGTTGGAAACCTGAAATTCATTCTGAAAACTAATTTCAATACGCTAAGGAGTCGACTGCAAGTAGATTACAACTTACAAGTCGTTTTGGAGCCTTCAGCGAGTTTTTGGACATTACTGGAGTCTCCAGTAAATTTTTGAAACTTGCAATTTCTACAAAATTTCCTTAAATGGAGTAGAAAAGCCGAAAGTTGATTCGGATAGATTTTGTGGCACTTTTTGAAAAACAGAAGTTTCTAAAAATCTGCCGGAGACTACAAAACTGATTGAAACTACCTGCGATCTACCTCAGAATAATGTCAAAAATGAAATGTCTCCGTTTGGCAGAATTTTATGGAAATTTCGAGCATTGAAAACTCTGCTGGAGGCTCCGGTAATTTCCAAAAAGTCGCTGGAGGCTCCAAAACGACTTGAAATCAACCGGTAGTCGATTTCATAGCGTATTGAAAATTAGTTTACAGAGTGAATTTTAGCTTTCCAACTGCTTTTTATGAAATTTTAAGTTTTTAAAATCTGGAGGAGGCACTAGGAATTTTTGAAAAGTCGCTGGAGGCTCCAAAATGACTTGAAATCTACGTGCAGTTGACTCCCTAGCGTATTGAAATTAGTTTACAGAATGAAATTTATCTTTCCAAACTGCTTTTGATGAATTTTTGTGGAAATTTCATGTTTCAAAAATGTACTGGAGGCTCCTCGATTGGAAACTGTTTCAACCCGTTTTGAGCAGTTCTGGAGCCTTCAGCAGATTTTTTAAAATCCGAAATTCCCGCAAAATGTCATCAAACGGAGATGGAAAGCCGAAATTTACTCTGCAAACTAATTTCAATACGCTACGAAGTCAACTGCAGATGGATTTAAAATCGTTTTGGAGCCTCCAGCACGTTTTTGAAAATTACTGGAGCCTCCAGCACGTTTTTGAAAATTACTGGAGCCTCCAGTAGATTTTTGAAACTCAAAATTTCTCCAAAATTTCATCAAACGGAGATGGAAAGCCGAGATTTATTTCGCAAACTATTTTCAATACGACATGAAGTCAACTACATGGTGGTTTCAAATAGTTTTGAAGCTTCTAGCTACTGTTTAAATTTCAATTTTCCAAAAAACGCCATACAACCTTTCAAAAAGTCGCTGGAGGCTCCAAAACGACTTGAAATCCACCACCAGTTGACTTCGTACCGTATTGAAATTAGTTTGCAGAATGAATTTCGGCTCTCCCATCTTCATTTGATGAAATTTTGAGAGATGTCAAGTTTCAAAATGCTACTGGAGGCTCCAGTAATTTTCAAAAAGTCGCTGGAGCCTCCAAAACGATTTGAAATCCACCTGCAGTTGACTTTGTAGCGTATTGAAATTAGTTTGCAGAATAAATTTCGGCTTCCCAACTCCATTTCATAAAATGTTGTGGGAATTTCAAGTTTCAAAAATCTGGTGGAGACTCTAGTAATTTTTAAAAAGTCGCTGGATGCTCCGAAATGACTTGAACCCACCTGAAGTCGTCTTCAGAGGTTGTCAAACTTGGATTGCGAAGTAAATTTCGGCTTTCCATCTCCGTTTTATGAAATTTTGGAGAAGTTTCAATTTTCAAAAATCTACTGGAGGCTTCAGTTATTTTCAAAAAGTTGCTGGAGGCTCCAAAACGACTTGAATACAATTTTTGAATAAACTCTATAAATTCTTCAATAAATTTTTGAGACATTTTCAACAATTTTTACAATTCTTGTACTATTTGAAGCAATTTTCATAAAATTTTGACAACTTCAGTGATCATTTGTTTAAATTTCTCAATCAATTTGTGCTTTTAGCAACTTTGACGTTTTTTGTAACAATTATTTTTATGACATTTTAAGCCATTTTTACATCATTTTGAACAGTTTTTCAGTTTTTTGGACATTTTTTTATGGTTTTTAAATTTTTTTTTCAATATTTTTGGCATAAAAAAAATAATTTTTATGTAAAAAGCTCAACTGAACGGATTTTTTTATACATTTTTCGTCAGTTTCTGAGATTTTCCCCACATTTTTTGAAAACTTTGTTAACTCGTGTAATATTTTAAGCAACAAAAAAAAATTCTGGCAGTCCTTATGAAGATATAACTTATTAATAAAGATTTTATTCTACGTAATTTTACGAAATTTTCAGTCACTTTCATCGCCTTTTTAGAACATTTTTGGCTAGTTTTAGCATTTCCATTATACATTTAAACAGGGATATAAGAAAATCCAAAGAGCATACAAAATTACGTCAGCAGATCAAATTTCAGCAGCTGAATTTCATGTTTTAATTTTTGAGAGATTTAAAAATTTTTTTTTGACATTTTTTTTTATACTTACTGGGCGTGTATAATTGCCAGGATTTTTACGCCCAGTTTCGAGGGGTTAGTCTATATTTGGTTTGAAAGATTGATTTCTTTGATGTATTTAAGAATTTTTTCCATCTGCTTGATATTGTCAGGAATTGTAGGGTTGAGGTCTGAAATGTTTAAGGATTGACGTTTTGTTTTGAGGAAGGGACAATAGAATAGAAGGTGTTGAGTGGAGATTATTTCAGAATTACAGAATTGACAGGTGGATTTAGGAGCTTTGGTGTATAAATGGCTGTGGGTTGATTTGGTATGCTGACCAATTCTGAGGCGGGTGATTATGATTTCTTATGATCTATTTAGGTGACTAAGGTGCTTCCAAGGGAGGATTGTTTTTTTGTGGGTAAATAGTTTGTGATTTGTTTGAGTTCCATAGGTTTTGCCAATTGGAGTTTTGGATGATTTTTAGAATGTTAATAACATCATCATGGGTCACAGAGAAAATTTTAGAGGGGGTAACAGCTGTTTTAGCTGATTTATCGTCTACTGCCTGATTTAAATTTTGATCAATTTTTTGTTGAAAAAAAAATCACAAATTGAATCATGTAGAAAATAAAAAATTGTTCTATCCGCTATTTATGATATTTTCGACCACCTGAATCGATTGATGGTGGTTTCGAGCCATTCTAGAGTCTACGATGGAATTTTGAATTTTCCCGTTTTGAAAAAAATCTCGAAAAATTTGATCGGCTGAGGCATCATTTTTAAACATTATCGAAAATACATCCCCACTCCCCAGCCAAAATGTCAGATGTTCAAGTACATTTTTCGATTTTGGTGAATTTTCAAAAATCCAATTCGGTCCTAAAATGAGAAAAAAAAATGTCTGGCGGGTTGATCTACCATTGAGCTGAAATTGGTACATCAAGCCCCAGAACCGATTAAAAACAGTTTCGAACTATTTTGAGCAGTTCTGGATCCTCAAGCAGGTTTTTGAAAGTTCAAATGTTCACTAAATTTTACCCAAACTGAGGTTGAAATGCTAAAATTTACTTTAGACGCTAATTTCATCATTCTGAGTCGAATTCTCTAAAATTGGTTTCTGCCAGTTCGGAAGCTTATGCTTCTTTAGCGATTTTTTAGTTAAAAATTTGAGAAAAAAAATGATTCTGAATGGGTAGAAACCCATTTTGGAAATCTCAACAGGATAAAATTATGGTATAAAGTGAATTTTTGTGGAAATTCCAACTTTCAAAAATCCGCTAGAGACTCCAGAACTGTTCAAAACAATTCAAAACCGTTTCTAATCTACTCTCGGGAGGCCAAAAATGGGATAGATACAGACCAAATTTTAGCTTTCTAGGTCAATTTTCTGAGATTTTGTCCTCCCCCTCCCCATTTTTTTCCAACTCTACATATAATTCGACTTTCAAAAACTTCACCAAAAATCGAAAAATGACTTTATAGCAACTGAAATTTTGGCTGGTGACGAATTCATGCATTCTCTTTTGATTTAGCTTATCCGGATCAAAAAATTTCTTGCCAATTGAGATCCCTACCTCTTCGAGTCATTAGCTTCACCTATTTTTGAAACTTCTCCAATGTTCAAAATGAAGGAGGAGCAGAAGAGCAATTTACACCAAATCTTCACAATTTAATTGGGTACCTACTCCTAGGACGAAAAATTTACAAAATGAGCCTTAAAAATTGCTGGTTTCAAATTCCATTAAAATACTAATCAAAGGATTGTTCCAAGTCTGAGGCTAAATTTCATATTATCGAGCTCTTTCAGTACACATAAAAGTTTATTTGATCTGCTTAAAAATCTCATTCGTCTAGCTCAAATTACTCCAAGGCTGTTCTCAGTGGGTCATCAAACAATAGTAAAATTTCTCTCTTAATGCCAATTTTTTTCATTTCGTCTCCGACACTCGTCTAGCTCGAGCCGAGCACACGTATCAGACATTCTCGATGGAATTTTATAATTATCATCAACAATAATACCTCTCTTCGTTTCCTCAGCAGTTCACAAAAAAAAAAAGAGCAAATCTGGCTAAACGTAGGTACGTATAATAGAAATGTAATAAATTATGCAGCTCCGCATACCTCATAATATGAGATGCATTATAATCCTCTACGAAGAAATTTTTTTCACATAATTAAACTTATAATAATATAGGCTACCAAGAGCAAGAGCAAGAGTAAGTATAATGAAAATTTCATTGTTGCGAATGCGAATTATCGTTGCTCGGGCTTTGCTCGCACATGTGTAGCTTCTCTGCGCATTCGACTCGAGTCTTTAGGGCTTTTGACCTAGACCTGTAGCTAACCAGTTATAATCCCCTTAAGTTTTTGTTATATGTACGCTAACCTTATATTCGAGTATAACTGTTACGATCAAAGCATGCGAATATTTTACTGAATTAGACTATTTATGTAAATTTCGTATCAATTGCCGAAACTCGCTGGTTCCTCTCCTCTCGCGCTGATGCAGTCGAATCGACAAAATTTTTTCAACCGCGTATACGTATGGATGGAAAAAGCTTGGACGTTCTACTCTCTAATTTGACTATACAGCAAACTGGTCCTGCAGAGTACTACCTATATACCTATCCATTCTACGAGTAGTACGTATACCACTACTCCTGTTATAATTTCAATTCCGAATCATAAACTCGTTAATGTTATACCAATTATTGGTATTTTGAATGAAGTGCACCCGTGTGGGCTCGTTACAAATACGATCCCCCCTTTCACTTGTCTTCGTCTTCGGACGGACGCAAGACGCGATGCATAGCGATGGCGGCGGCTTTTGGTCTGGGTAATGAGACTTGTGTGAAACTTTTTCCCTTTCTTGTTTCATTGAAACGGAAATTGCGACGGTGTGACGTCATCGTACGACTAAAGGCATAGGTACTAGGTAGGCAAGACGTAGACGAGATTAGATGAGGCAGATATCATTCGATCGAGATGCTGTTGGGATGGGAGGGGAAAGGTGTAGAATTTTTTCAGCTGGGTACATTTAATTCATACCACTTTGTGTTCGTTTCATTGGTCTAAAAACTTCGAACAAAAATCCGAAAAATTTAATTCAAAATTGTTTCTATGAACTTGACACGAGTGAGGCATGAAGGAGGAGAATGGGAGGGGGGTCGAAAAAACCATTCATGAAAGAAAAAAGAATTAAATCCACGTCAATGGTCATAATTTCTGATCAGGCCACACATCCTACTTTGTAAATAGGTAGTTAATTTCACTCCTCATGCCGAATTTTAGGATAAGAGGTGTCAAATGCACAATAAAGTATAGGGTTTCGTTATACAAGTCGAACTCATTGACTCGTGACTTTCATTTTTTTCGAGTCGTCTATAGATAAAAAAAATTCGGCTCGTAGCTTCCTACCTATCGTATTATTTGGTCGATAAAGTATAAATTTTACGATACAACAACGTGATCAATTTTTTTCGATCGTATCGCTGTATTTTTCCATCGTGAATGGGAGAATATTCCGGTTCTCTAGTACCATGAAATTGAATTTTAAATAAGAGAAGGAGTGAAAATTAAAATGATCAATTTTTTGATACGTATCGTTCCCCCTTCCTGCAGCTTCTCCTATTTTTTATTCACAGAATAAATATAAGGAGGATAGGCCAGGAACATGAATAATAGTGTATAAGACAAGATAGCTTCATGTCTCGAGTATTATACTCAACATGAGATTTTTTACGATGGGGAAAAGCGATGAAAAGTTACAAGTATTCCCGAAATTGTAAAAGTCAACATAGAAATTACTGTTTCGACAAGAATTGGAGAAAATAATTGAAAATTGGGCTGAATTTTTTGTAATTATTTACTTAAAATACCTACTCAAAAAAGCGAGAAATTTCTTCAAAATTGGTTAAAAATCATTTTAAAAAACTAACAACTTCGTGAAAATACTTGGGAAGATTTATGAAAATTCGTTAATGACAGATGAAAAATCAGTTGTAGCAAAGAAAAATTGCCAAAATACCAATTCAGTTTTAAAGTACAGCAAAACCATCATCATCATCATCAAAAGTTTATTTTATGTATATAATTTCATGATGTAAAACTGACTTTAAAACGTAAAAAACATGAAAATTATTTTTTTTTAAATATATATAATGAAAGTTGTACGAAAAATTCCTAAAACATTGTTAAAATGTGTTCAAATAATATAAAAAACCCCTTTAAAAGAAATTAAAATCACTGAAAAATACCAAAAAGTACGATAATAATATTTCAGCAAAATTCAACAAAGTTTGTTGAAAAATTCATAATAGAAGCATGAAATAAAAACACCGTAAATCAGTAAAAAATTATATCGATAAAATTTGTCAAAAATTGCAAAAATAAAGTAACAAAAAAAACACATTAGGCTAGAACTTGAATTATTTCAACAAAAAAAAAACTATTTGGTAGCCAAAGAAATTTTGAAAAAGTGACCAAAACATTACCAAAAAAGTTACAAAAACGTGATCACAATATTTTGATGTTCAAAAAATCACAAAAAACAGAAGATATTTAAAAGAAAAGAAAAATTCTAATCAAAATTTAATAATGAAATTCGATTGCAATAACATTGAAAATTTTTGCAAAAAGCAAAAGTATTTGGCAACTTTTTGGTAAAAAGACATACTTTTTGACCATTTTGGCAATTTTTGACAATTTTGGCAGTTTTTGACAATTATGTCAGTTCTTGACAATTTTGTCAGTTCTTGACAATTTTGTCAGTTTCCACAATTTTGTCAGTTTCCACAATTTTGGAATTCTTGGCAAATTTTGACGATAACATTGAAAATTTTTGCAAAAAGCAAAAATACTTGGCAACTTTTTGGTAAGAAGACATATTTTTTTGACCATTTTGGGCATTTTGGACAATTTTGGCAGTTTTTTTGACAATTTTGGCAGTTTTTTGACAATTTTGAAAATTTCTTACAATTTTGGCAATTTTTTGACAATTTTGACAGTTTTTGACAATTTTGGCAATTTTTGGCAAATTTTGAAAATAAATTTGACAATTTTTGACAATAAATTTGACAATTTTTGGAAAAGCAAAAGTATTTGGAAACTTTTTGAGAAGACATACTTTCTCACAATTTTGACAATTTTGGCATTTTTTGACAATTTTGACAGTTCTTGACAATTTTGTCAGTTCTTAACAATTTTGTCAGTTTTTGACAATTTTGGCAATTTTAGGCAAATTTTGACAATAACATTGACAATTTTTGCAAAAAGCAAAAGTATTTGGCAACTTTTTGGTAAAAAGACATTTTTTTGACCATTTTGGCAGTTTTAGACAATTTTGGCAGTTTTTGACAAGTTTGACAGTTTTTTATAATTTTGTCAGTTTTTGACAATTTTGTCAATTCTTGACAATTTTGACAATTCTTGACAATTTTGGCAATTCTTGACAATTTTGTCAGTTTTTGACAATTTTGGCAATTTTTGGCAAATTTTGACAATAACTTTGAATATTTTTGGAAAAAGCAAAAGTATTTGGACACTTTTTGGTATGAAGACATACTTTCTGACCATTTTGGCAATTTTTGACAATTTTGGCATTTTTTGACAATTTTGACAATTCTTAACAATTTTGTCAGTTTTTGACAATTTTGGCAAATTTTGGCAAATTTTGTCAATAACATTGACAATTTTTGCAAAAAGCAAAAGTATTTGGCAACTTTTTGGTAAGAAGACATTTTTTTTGACCATTTTGGCAATTTTAGACAATTTTGGCAGGGTTTTTGACAATTTTGGCCGTTTTTGGGCAATTTTTTGACATTTCTGACCGTTTTTGACAATTGTGGCAATTCTTGACAAACTTTGACAATAACTTTGACAATTTTTGCAAAAAGCAAAAGTATTTGGAATATTTTTGGTAAGAAGACATACTTTTAGACCATTTTGGCAATTTTGAACACTTTTGGCAGTTTTTTTTGACAAATTTGCCATTTTTTTGACAATTGTTCCAGTTCTTGACAATTTTTTTCAGTTCTTTACAATTTTGTCAGTTTTTGACAGTTTTGGCAATTCTTGACAAACTTTGACAATAACTTTGACAATTTTTGCAAAAAGCAAAAGTATTTGGAATATTTTTGGTAAGAAGACATACTTTTAGACCATTTTGGCAATTTTGGACACTTTTGGCAGTTTTTTATAACAATTTTGTCATTTTTTTGACAATTTTTCCAGTTCTTGACAATTTGTTCAGTTCTTTACAATTTTGTCAGTTTTTGACAGTTTTGGCAATTCTTGACAAACTTTGACAATAACTTTGACAATGTTTGCAAAAAGCAAAAGTATTTGGAAACTTTTTGGTAAGAAGACATACTTTTTGACCATTTTGGCAATTTTAGGCAATTCTGGCAGTTTTTTTGACAATTTTGGCAGTTTTTGACAAGTTTGACAGTTCTTTATAATTTTGTCAGTTTTTGACAATTTTGGCAATTTTTGGCAAATTTTGACAATAACATTGACAATTTTTGCAAAAAGCTTAGTATTTGGGAACTTTTTGGTAAGAAGACATACTTTTTGACCATTTTGGCAATTTTAGGCAATTCTGGCAGTTTTTTTTGACAATTTTGGCAGTTTCCCGCGTAGCACAAGCGATTCCAAAGTCGATGGAATAGACGAGGTCTCTAATCCGTCACTTGTCGACACGACATTTGTAGATGCCAGTGTCGATACATGACGAGTGAGAAGTCGATATCAAAATCGACTATCGTCTTCCTTCATTTTTTGTCTCGACATGGTCTCGACATTGATGTCATTTGTTCGAGTGTAAAAAGGCAAATTTTGGTTGAAAATGTGCGAAATGTGCCCAAAACTCTTTTTTTGATTCGAGTAAAATTATTCTCAAAAATATTTCACCCTAAAAAAATTTTTTCGAAGAAAAAAACTTGCCCTGGGTAGGGATCGAACCCAGGTCGCCACTGTACTATTCGCGATCTCTAACCACTAGACCATTGCCGCTGTTGAATGAAGAGGCCTTAAAAGGATATTCAGTCCATCTTATTCTGGACTTAGAAAATTTGTCTTATTATATTATCGACTTAGACATCAACAAATGAGTCGGCAACACTTCGAAATTTCTAAAAATATTTTATAGATCTTGTAATCGACATCAACTTCTTCATAAATATTAACCTGTTGATTGATGTCGATTACAAGATCTACAGAAGTATCTACTCGATGACGACATTTTGTAGATACTTTTGTAGACCCTCTAATCGATATCGAAATTCAGGTCGTCTTGCCGATGCCAAAGTTGATGACAATTATTAGATCGACAAAAGTAACTATACAAGATCAAAATTTTGTAGATGATTTTGTCGATCTTATAGTCGACATCAACTTCGGATCGACAAGACGACCTGAATTTCGATATCGATGATGGGTCTACAAAGGTATCTACAATATATCGAAATATTGCACATGACTGTAGATACAAATGTAGACAACAATGACGACCATCAGCATTTTCGTCATAGTTTTTGAAATTTAGTGTCAATTTTTAATCAATTATCTTAAACGTTATTAGATTAACCCCTTTGTGGATAATATTCTGACTTTTTTCAATCAACAGTCATGTAAAATCATGTCGATACTTTTGTCGAGGCCACTGACGATCTCGTCAGTGCTACGCGGGTTTTGACAAGTTTGACAGTTCTTTATAATTTTGTCAGTTTTTGACAATTTTGTCAATTCTTGACAATTTTGGCAATTCTTGACAAATTTTGACAATTTTTGGCAAAAATTTAGAACTATGTGCAGTATTTGACAGAAAGCAAAACTCAACCTTGGAATAAAAGTAAAATTTTGTGGCATTTTTTGCCAAAAAGCGAAAAATTTTAGCAATTTTCGGCAAGAAATAAGACTTTTTAACATTTTTGACAAAACTTGAGACTTTTTGATATTTTTGATAAACAGACTGAAACTTTTCAAAAGTTTTTAGCAAAGAAGTCAGAAGTGACAACAATTTAGGTGTTCGTAAAATGCGAGAATTCGCGTCAATTTTGAATCTTAAAAAAAGTCGCCAGAAAGGTGGTTTATTTGTTGCAAATTTTTGTCAAAAAAGTGAAACTCATTGGCATTAGGTATATTTGGTTTTAAAAAAAGATAGGCATTTTAAGAATTCTCGGCGATTTCTGGCAAAAAAAAAACAAGACTTCGGTAACTTTTGAAAAAAAATGAAACATCTTGGGATTTTTTTGCAAAAAAGTGACCATTTTTCGCAATTTTTTACAAAAAACGACACTTTTTGGCAATTTTGATAATAATCGAGATTTTTTGGCATTTCTGGCAGAAAATAAGACTTAAGACAATATTGCACCGAACGAAAGTCGTAAATAATTCAATCTCACATCAGTTGTCATCTGAAAATTTTGCTTGGAATCGCGATTTGTTCGGTATCTGCAAATAAGTAGGTATCCACAAGAAACTAAAAAAATGAAAAATACGTTCATCTGTACTCGGAGAAGCTCTAGTCAGCTTCTGAGAAAGTTTTTTTTTCAAGTTCAAACACGTTAAACATTTTTTAAAGGATAGAGCTTTCAATCAGAATGATTCAATTTTCAAAATCACAAACGATATTCTTGTGATGAAGAGTGGAAAAACATCGCGATCTCATTGCTCGATAGGATGGTTCTTTAACATGAAATCTAAACCGAAACTAAACGTTCATCTTTCTCACTCCATTCATAAAACTCTGATAAAAATATCAACTCCATGGCTCATCCTGACATTCTCCTCATCACCAAAATAATGACTCATATACCAGAGCATTGTAGTCACCTAACTTAAAACAGATCAGATACCACCGAAAAATTAAAAAAAAAAAAAAAAGGCCCCATCATACTACACGATAGCCGACGAGATGCGACGTTTGACAAGGGGGTACCAATATCAATGATCATCTTGACAGGTGAAAATTATTAGCATCTGGTCCTGCGTTCATCGTATAGTACACACACTGAAGATAGGTACGTTGTAATTTTGTTTGGTCTTTGAACTACATTCCAAGCTCTATGTTTCAAGATAGCACCACTTTCTCTAATATTCAGATAGATTTTAAATCTTCCCAAGAATGATTTTCTGTTCGGTGGATATTTAATCGAGTTTTATTGGTCGAAATTGAAATTTATCGGACATTAAGCAAGAATTATGGTACTTGTACCTACTCATCATCATTGAAAATGTAACCTAAGAATGTTGACAGTGTGTGTAGTGTGTTGTACCTACATAAAGGTACACGCCAGCCATCAGATTAATAGATTTCGATTTACGAGTCGTTTATGAAAATTAAATAACACTCGTACCTATATGTGGGATAGGATTGGATAGGATAGGTTTACGTGTATCGCTTTTAATAAGACAACGTCTCGACTCTAATCATAGGTCTTTTTTTCTTCTTCTTCTTCTTCACCTATTCGGCACACAGCTAAGGTAATTTTTGCCTTGTTTGAAGCGTTTGTATGTATATACTAGAGAGAAACCTGAACCTCCGAAGCTGCGAGGGGATATTAAATTTTATTAGCAAGAAATTTTTTCATCTCTGAGTACCACGTTACATGGTCATCATGGTCACTAGATATTATTGATGGATCATTTGAAAAAAAAAAAAAAATACCTATGTTGTATTTTCTCGTATATACGACGTGTGTAGCCCAGTCTCATAATACACAATAGTTCGTAGGTTTTCAACAAAAACAAACAAACTGAGAGCACCCGAAGCCGAAACAAATAAGTAAAAAATTTAACACACTTACACAAATAATGAAAACATTTCTTACCATAACTAGAACGCTAATTCGGATAATTTCACTTTTTCGTACGATCCTTATTATAATTTTTTTTTCTACTCGTTGTATAGGTTAGCTATATAGCATTACCATACGAGAAACAAATTCGTTCGTTTATTCGCACAAAAAAGCAGCGTACGAACGCGCGAACATCTCTCGACAATGGAAAACGAATCATCACTAATTAGCACTTATGATCGGTTCAAGTTTTAATTATAATTTAGTATACATATCGAGTGAAAGAGAAATTCCAATTCATTTTCATAGACGTTGGTCAAGTTCACATGAGTGTAATGTGCGACGCGATGCCACGGCTGCCGGTCGCGTCGTCCGGCGTCCGCGCCCCCCGCCCCTCCCCCGTCACCGGGCTCTCATAATGGCCAACGTATTCATAACACGCGTCCTGTTCTCGTATTATAGTATGTACTACAGGTACACACGACCACCTTCGTCTTCGTCATGTCTACCTAGGTATCTACATGTGTAGGTATATAGAGTCTATTTGGCATGCACAAAAATTTTAAAGCTGACCATTGTTTCAAATTTTCTCTTTTTTCTTCTTCTACTTCTTCTTCTTCTAGTTAAAATATCGTATACGTACGTATAGTAGAGCTCTCTGCATCTACATACGTTACGACTCCTTTAATTATTATAAATTCCGAACTAGTATACGACGTGAAAGCGCACATAAGAGTGTACCTACTCTAGGCTCAGGATTACTCAGACAACGTAGATAGGTGCTCTATAGCCAAGGATATGGCGATGGATGGATGATGACTTCCTGGACAGTGTGCGAAAGTTCTTTCCCATGGCACGTGCCCAAAGCGGACTATATTTCGAATGGTTTCACTGCATGAAGCATGCTTTAGAAGACAGAATGGTCGCGAAAGTGCTAAATCGAGAATTTGTACGACGTTCGATGAAATTTGCACCGATGCAAGAGAATATATCTTTAGTTTTTTTTTATTAATGAAGATATACCTATTCCAATACGATCTTACTCTGAATATGGAAATCATTACCTATTTGTTGGACTTTACCTATTTTGGAAGGTTCTGGGGCCATGGGTGAGGTCAATTTGAAAAACTAAGGCTATATTCGTGTTCAGTGATATCGAAAACATACTATTTCATGTGTCACACGAATGAAACCATTTTTTTCAACTTTTACCCCCTTTGGGGAGGTGCTGGGGGCCTTAGATGGGGTCCAATCAAAAATCTGACGTCATATTCGTGTTCAGCGTCACCAAAAACATACTATTCGATATATCACATGCCCCAGATATTTTACGAAAGTTTTTCCCAAATTTGAGGGAGGGGTGTTTAAAATGACTGTATAAATTAGCTTTGAAGTTTGATTCATAGCAAGTACATTCACGTTTTAATTTTGATATACATCATAAACGAAATCAAAACAGAAATAATTTCTGATAAATTCGAGACAAAAGTTTGATAAAACGAATACATAGCCAAAAATTTCGGTTAATGGTTAGAATTACAGTTAAAAATTTGAAAATTTCTAATAATTCTCTCGGAGTTTGAAATTTTGAAGTTTAAAAAATTGGAAAACTGGTGACATTTGAATTCAAAATTTAATAATTTTTTCAAGAAACAATTCTTTATCATCTCTTATCATTAAAATGTCATTTAAGTAGTTTAATCACTAATGAGTATGATGCAACTATAGTTTCAAATTTTTTGAACTTTCTATTCACGTTTTTCTATTTTATCTTTTGATCATTTTTTTGATTAAAATTTCAAATTAAGTACTACAAATCACATTGAAAAAAACCTCAGATAAAAAGAAATAAACAAACAGCACTTTTCAATTTTTTTTAATTTTTTAACCGGTTTTTTTCTAAATATTTTTTGGTTAAGGTTATGGTTATGGTTTATTTTGATCTCAGAAAACGGTTATGGTTATGGTTATGGTTATGGTTAGTGATATTTCAAAAAAAAAGGTTTTTTGGTTACAGTTAATTTTTTTCTGGTTAATTTACCGGTTAATTTGCGGTTACGGTTAATGGTTAAAAACTGGTTAACAAGCCTGATTTAGAAGAAGAGAAATAATTACATTCCTATCTTCCTCACCAAGATATACTAAAGGTCGTGAATTTAATACAAAAGCGATTTCAGCTAAAACCATTTGCATTAATCGTCGTCTTAATACGCCAAGTGGCTAACTCCAAGTTTTGACCAAAATGAGTTATGAGCGTCATCTGATTTTTATTCACTTAATTCATAAGTTGAAATCTTAAAAACACGCCTGTGCAGGCCCATTTGTCTATTATGTATTTGTGGCTGAAGTCGGGAAAATTATCTAACTCTGCCAAAGGATAACGCACTGTGCATTTAGCTACGTGAAACTATTTTATTTTTACGTTACATGAAAATGAGTTATGAACACCATCTGAAAGGTGAACACTTCATAAATAACTTCCGACATTGAAAATTACCTCAGGTGAATTCATTGGTGTAGTATCCGCGTTTGAAGTTGGGAAAAATATCTAACTCCACTTAAAGTGGCTTAAAATATGTCAAGTGAAAAAATTTTTTAGCAACATTTTTTTTTTTTTACTTTAATAAATAACCTTAACTATGTACTTAACACCCATCAATAGTCGATAACTCTGTTTTTTGCATTTCCTGAACAATTTACAAAAATGGAGTTGGCCACTTTGTGTATTAAGACGACAATTTGTGTGTAAGATAAAAGTCAGTGTTACAACAAAATGTTTGAAAATAAAATTAATGATGATTTTCATAATTCTAATTTCTAGGACACTCAACTTCCCCCTCACAAGCTGCTCCAACTCCAACATTTTCCTCAGAAAGTTGTCTGTACGCCTGTCGAGCCTCTCAAGGTTGTCTATTTGCTTGTCTGACCTCTTAAGGTCATTGATCCATCAATACGGCTTTCAAAGGTTGTCTATCTGCCTGTCTGGCAAGGTCACTGACTTGTATGTCTGTCTTCTCAATGTCACATGTCATCTTGGCTGGCCACTTAGGGTCATTGACCCATCTATCTAGCCTCTAAAGGTTGTCTTTGTCTAATGTCTATCTGCTTGTATGGCCTCTTAAGGTCATTGATCCACTAGTACGGCTTTCAAAGGTCGTATATCTGCCTGTCTGGCAAGGTCACTGAACTGTATGTCTGTCTTCTTGAGGTCGCCTGTTGTCCTGGCTGGCCTCTTAGGGTCATTGACCCATCTATCTAGCCTCTCAAGGTTGTCTAATGTCTACATATCTGCTTGTCTGGCCTCTTAAGGCCATTGATCCACAGGTCGTCCATCTGCCGGTATGTTGACTGTTGAGGTCATTAACCTGATTTTTCTGCTTCTTGAGGTCGTCTATATTCCTGTCTGGCCTCTTAAGGTCAATGACCCGTATGCCTAGCCCATCAAGGTCGTATGTCATTTTGTTTCGCCTTCTAAGGTCATTGACCGGTCTATCTAGCCTCTCAAAGGCGCCTGTTGGGCCCCTCGGGATCACTGACCAACAAATCTATACTCTCCAGGTTGTCCGTGCGCCAGTTTCGCCTCCCAAGGTCGTCTGCCTGCTTTTCTGGTCTTTTAAGGTCGTTGACCCGTGACTGGTTGACCTCTAGTAAGGTCATTGTCCCGTTTGTCTGGCCTCCTAAGGTCTCTGACCTACCAGTCCAGCCTCTCATGTCCAATTGTCCATGGTCGTCTGTCCACCTGTCTGAGCTGTCTAAAGTTGTCTGCGAGCCTGTCTGGCTTCTCAAAGTCGTCTGTCTTCCTGTCTGACCTCATTAAGGTCATTGACCTACCTGTCTGGCTCCTCGAGGTCGTCTGTCTTTTTCATAGTTTCGATCGAAGCCATGAGAGCTCCAAAATACAAAATTATTATTTTACGTAGTGGAGTCGACTTCAAAGTTCAAACGTGATGGCAATTGGAAATTGGAATACATACAACGAGATAAGTACTTAAGTAGGTAAGTGGATACCTTTAATTTTTTCCAATGTATTTACATGAAAATTCAATTTTTTCATGCATTTATGTAATTTTAGAATTATTTTGAAAAATTAAAATCTTTGTAAGACTCTACGTTTTGATTTTTCAGCGATCAATACGTACCAACAGGTCCCGATTCTTCAGTTGAAAAAATGAATGACAACAATGCCAGAGTGATCGAGATGGTCTCTTATGAAATGATTTTTTTTTTTTTTGGAAATGGTACTGGTAAAAGTCAAATTAGAAGGCTTCTACCTCGCAAAATATAAAATGAGATGAATTTCTGTAGGTATTTTCTTTCATTCAATTCTGCAAAAGGTAGTCAAGACCAAGCACACTTTACCGACACCTAATTTCTTCCAGTAGTATCCCAGTTGTCGTAGGTCAACTAGTCATGTTGGAAGATGGACGTAAACCGTTAACCAAACCAAAATTTTGATAAGTCAATATATCTAATTCCTCATTCTGATGGTAAAACCAGTCAAGCTGCTGTCTTTGAATACCTATATGTAAAGGTAAGGTACACAACATCAATATACAACACTGTACGGATTGTATTTCACACAACGATAAATCATCGTCTATACCTAAACCTATACCATGTCATATGTAGTATAAGACACTGTGGTCGGTGGCTCGATGCTCGAAAATGCGGTAATGCGCGATCGCGGCTGCTGGCACGAACACGTTTAGCAGGATTATAGTAATCGCAAGTAATGTGTAAGGTATTTTTTTTCTCACTTCTCATCTGTTTCTTGGTCATCTAATTAACAAAAGTGTGGTTTCATCAAGGTACAGTGTATCATGTTGATGCGGTCAATTTATTTGCTCAAGGTACTTTTTCTAGCTATCAACAGAGCATTCAAAAACACATCAGCTGCAGCTAAAATTTTATGTGCTGATTTTTTTCAAATTTTTAAAAATCCAATTTCGATTGCAGATGAAAAAAATCATCAAAATTTCACCACATTGACCTGGAAAGCTGAGATTTTGGTATGTACCCCATTTTTTGAACCCCTAAATTGACTGAAAATGGTTTTGAACGGTTTTGAGCAGTTCTGGAGCCTCGAGCAGATTTATGAAAGTTGAAATTTCCACACAAAAAATACTCAATAAAGTTGAAAAGCTGAAATTTAGTTTATACCTTAATTTCAACATGTTGAGTCGATTGAGGGTCAGGTGGTTCCAAGCCGTTCTGGAGCCTTTAGCCATACTGTGGAAATTCCAGGTATTCAAACAGAACCTTAATTTTAGCACATATCTACAGTGGGTTCAAGTCATTTTAGGGTCTCCAGCAACTTTTTGAAAATTCCTAAAGCCTCCAGCAGATTTTTGAAACTATAAATTTTTACAAAATTTCATCAAATGGAGATGGAAATCTGAAATTTACTCTACACTCCAATTTTAACACCCTCTGAAAACGACTTCTGGTGGATTTCAAGTCAGTTTAGAGCATCCAACGACTTCTTTGAAAATTACTGGAGCCTCCAGTAGATTTTTGAAACTTGAAATTTCCCCAAAATATCATCAAACTAAGATGGAGAGTCGAAATTCATTCTGCAAACTAATTTCAATACGCTACAAAGTTGACTGCTGGTGGATTTCAAGTCGTTTTGGAGCCTCCAGCAACTTTTTGAAAGGTTGTATGACGTTTTTTTGGAAAATTAACTAAAAGTAGCTGGAAGCTTTAAAACCATTTGAAACCACCATGTAGTCTGCGAAGTAAATTTCAGCTTGCCAACTCCATTTGATAAATTAATGTTGAGGAAATTTAAAGTTTCAAAAATCTACTGAAGGCTCCAGTAATTTTCAAAAAAGTCGCTGGAGGCCCTAAAATGACTTGAACCCACCTGAAGTCGTCTTCAGAGGGTGTTAAAATTGGAGTGTAGAGTAAATTTCAGATTTCCATTCCATCTCCATTTGATGAAATTTTGTAAGAATTTACAGTTTCAAAAATCTGCTGGAGGCTTCAGGAATTTTCAAAAAGTCGCTGGAGGATCCAAAACGACTTGAAATTCACCTGCAGTACTTCGTAGCGTATTGAAATTAGTTTTTAGAATAAATTTTAGCTTTACAACTTCAATTTGATGGAATTTTGTGGGAATGTCGAGTTTCAAAAATCTGCTGGAGGCTCCAGAACTGCTCAAAACGGGTTGAAACCGTTTCCAATCGATTTGGCATGTCGAAAATACGGTATATCCCAATTTTCAGCTTTTTTGGTCAATTTTGTAGAATTTTGATTTTTTCCCTCATTTTTGGCCTAAATTCGATTTTCAAAAATTCACCAAAAATCGAAAAACGCACTTTAGCACTTGAAATTTTGACAGGTGATAAGTTTTTGCATGATCTTTCGATCTACCTTTGTAAAGTTTGAAAAAGTTCGTGCAAGTCCTATGTTAAAACGCAAAATCTGCTATTTCGGCTGACCTGTCAATCAAAATGGCCGCCATTTTGTAAGTAAGGCCAACTTTTTTTTTGGCAAGTTTGCTTTAAAATGTTCCTTAGGATTTCCCCTTCAAGAAAAAAGTTGTCCCGGAGGATCGGCGGGGGGGGGTGCAATTACTCCTATTGTCATATGGCGGACTATACACTACATACCATTTTTCTAAAATCAGTTCTTGCCAGTTTGAAACCATATTTTATATTACTCCAACGAGTTCAAATTTGAAAATCTGAAAAATAACTAGGTACATATACGTTTCTGAACCAGTAGAAATTAATTTTAAAAAACTTGACGAGCATTGGCCAAGTGGGTCACTAACATGTGCTGAACGTGTTTCTGTTTATACTCGTACGTGCTGAAAGTCAAGTTGGACGGTTTTTATTGCATTTTTAAAAATTTTTATAATTCTAAAATATAATTGGATGCTCCAAAACGACTCGAACCCACCTCCAACTTGCTCAGAATGTTGAAATTCGAGTGTACAGAGCAAATTTTAGATTTCAAAAAACTGCTGGAGGTTCCAGGACAGCTCAAAACGGTTCGAATCTGTTTAAAATCAATTCAATCCTTTCAATCAATTCAGGTACCTACAAATTTTCAAATTCCATTTCTTCTGAAATCGATCCAAAATCTTTCTCAGCGATCATTTGAAAAAAAACAAGTCCAAGAGTCCGTTGGACATCAAAGACTTCAAATTTCATAACATTCTAGGCACACGTCCAAACCTATAATTCTTCCATTAGGTACTGTTCACTTATTCTTCATCGCCTCAAAATCTTCCACGTCTAATATCACAACTCACACGTACGATGAGTCACTCGTAATTTCACTTACGTGGCGCTTTCGTTAAAATCATCATACTATTCCAAGACTATCCCTGTTCCCCCATGTCCCACCGATCCCACCGTTATAGTCGATGATTCGCGTTCGTCGTTTTCATATTCGAAAGAACCAAGCAACGTTAAATTTTGAAAATGGTCAGTCATTACTAACGTAACTTTCTATTTAAAAAGACACTATCAAATGCTTTGTCCGTTCGATGTCCTACATTTTGGGTTGTAAAAAGTAACAGTATTTATTGATATGCGTAACACATAAAGTACCTATAAGTACTTGTCTCACATACGCAAAATATTACTACGACGCGACGTATGCTCGAGTATACCTCTTAGCTCTAGGTATATTTGTATCCACAGCTAGGTAGGTACTTGGAAAAAACCACAACACAACTTACTTAGGTACTTATACAGTGTCTATGCCAAAACAAACGTCATCTTTAGGGTCTGATTTCGACTTTCGTATAATAGTAAAACAACGCAAAATAGTATACGCCAACAATACATATTTCATTAATGAAACGACTGTAAAAGGTGTATAAATTAAGGAGAGTCAGTCTCGCGATCGTTGATTGGAAAACGATGAATGAGCTAGCTGGTCTCTCTTCGGGTTCGGAGTACTCTACCTATTATAAGAAGAGGAAAAGAGAAACAAGATACCGCGAACCCGGAGCATCGTCGTCCACTGTCCACTTTACACTCGAATACTTTTTGAATGGATGAAATGGTCAAGTACCTATACCAACTACTCGTATTTTTATATAATACACTTAGCAGCATCTTATATTATTAAACGCATACATTTTAAAACGCATTTAGAAAGTGATACTGGTACTTTTTCAAGCTCGTAGGTGACGAAATTTGCAAGTACACGTTGCATCACGCATCGTCAATCGTCATGTGGGACACGCTTATAAGATGACGTCACAAGTCGCTCAGCATCGTCAGATAGGTACATATATGTATTTTTAGTGTACAGAAGATTTGAACCGGACAGGGGACAGCAATAGCAATTCGCGATAATAACGACAAGTCCTGGTATCTGGTTTGTCACAATAACTTCCTGTCACGTGCAACCTAACTTTTCTCGACAATATCGCGATGGTGATTTATCGTAAAACGCGGATACAAAGACGTCGATATTATAGATCTGCGAACTATGTACGTATAGAGATAGGTCATGGCTTCGTGTACCATCACCCTCCTCTCATCATCTGATCGCCTGACACGCGTTCTTGTTTCGGTTTCGCGGAGTAAATCCGTTCCTCGTCGTATTACTATACAAATTTATTACAAAAAAAAATTTTTACATTCGAGTTAATATTGTCTACAAAGTACAAAAATACATAGTACGGTGAGTACATGAGGTAGAATATCTCTTATTGTGGTGATGAGTCAGTGTATTTTTTTCGTCAGTCCGTTTCGTAGGCTTCCATTTCCATTATGAAGTTGGTGGTCTGTCTTGTTGTTGTGAGATTTCTTATTAAAGTAAGCTTTTCGATAGAAGTTGAGGAACAAAGCGGTCAGCATGAAAGCTTGAGTGAGACCGAAATACAGCAGAGATTTAGGGTAGTCGCATGTCGGATCTGTTATGCCGTAGACCGCGTGGCATGCGGCGAGAAGGAATTGGATCTGTAAAAATTTGAAAAAAATGTGTTGATTGAGAATGTATAATTTTTTATGTATAAAATTTAAATCAAGAGGGTGAGTAGGTCCGAGAGGAAGACTTGTTAGGGTAGAAAATCACGTGAAATATGAAATATATTTTTCACTCGATGAAACTGAACTCATCACAATTCACAAAAAAATCAAAATTCGAAAAAATTCAAAAAAGAAACGAATTTAATTTTTTTGCTATGAGAGTAATTTTTATCAATTTTTTAAGAAATACGTCAGAAAAAGGTCAAAATAAGACGACTGAATAAATTGAAACTTTTTTTAATGTTTGGAAAAGAAAATTGATTTTTTTCGAATTTTGATTTTTTTTTGTGATGAGTTTATTTTCATTGAGTGAAAGGGAGTTTTCAATTTTTTCAACGGATATGTAAAAATAGGGGTCAAACGGGCCAACTTCACCAATCAAAACTTTTTTTTATGTTTTAAATGAAAAAATTGCATTTTTTTTTGCAAACTTTCAATTTTTTTGAACCGACTTTTCGAAATACCACCATCCCAATTTTTTAATAATGTTGTTCAGCATGAAAAGTTGTCCATGATATATTTTTTTCAGGATTTTTGAGAGTCGGAACGATATGAGAACTACGTTTTGAAACTTTTCGAGCTCATTTTTCGTGCGAAAAAAAGTGGCAACACTGATTTTCATGATATCACCAAAAAGCCTTTCAAAACCTCTAACTATTGGAAAAAGTTCCATTTTGGTAGGTAAGGCGGTTATCGAGTAATCCACTTCTGAAATGGATGATATTTTAAGCTCACTGAAAACTTTGACACCCCCTAGCAGCCTTTAAAAAAGGGCTAGAGGGCTGCGATTTGCGCCATTGATCATCTCTTCGAAAAGTCTTTCCACAGGAAAAATTCCAAAAAAATCGCCGACCCCCCCCCCCCCTACCAATTCTTGGTTGAATTGATGTGGAATGACCCACAAATAAAATTCCAAAAATTGTCCTATACCTACCAAGTGAGGAATCCCAAAGTGGTAGACATTTTTTTGAACCAGACACAACTAAATCGAGAGCTTGCAAAAATATATCACCAGCTAAAATTTTGGAACTGAAGAGCATTTTTTGATTTTTGATGAATTTTTGAAAAATCGAATTTCGCCCAAAAACAGGAAAAGCTTAAAATTTTACCAAATTGACCTGGAAAGCTAAATGTATCATGTGCTCTATTTTTGACCTCACAAATCGACTGAAACCGGATTGGAATCGTTTTTGTTTTTTTTTTTAAACAGTTCTGAATGATTCCAGCAAATTTTCGAAAGTCGATAATCCCACAAAACTTTGCCAAATGAAGTTGGAAAGTCACAATTTTCTCTACATAATTAATTATTGAAAATGAACTGCGAATCATCGACTTAGTCTTCTTCTTGCTCGCATTTTCTGAGAGAAGCAAAAAGCAAAAGCTTCTATCCCGCTCTAGTCTTACCATTCTCTTCCCCTGCTCATTCATTTTTTCATTTTTTTGTGCATTTTTTTTTTTTTGAATTTTGGACTCAGTTAGAATAGGTACCTATTGTTTGAAAATACATTAAAGTTGATGGTAAAAAATTCCTAAATTTCAAAGTCCAGAGTGAATTTTTGGATTTTTAGTTGTTTTTTGAAAATCATAGGGTCAAAAAATGAAAAGAAAATCAAAATATCATCAAATCAATCTAGAAAGCTGAAATTTTGACATTTTGAATTGATTTGAAACGGATTAGAACCGTTTTGGGCAGTTCTGGAGCCTCCAGCTGCAGTTTTTTGAAAGTTGAAATTTTCACAAAATTGTATCCCATGAAGTTGAAAAGCTAAAATTTTCTCTATACCCAAACTTCAGTATGCTGAGTAAATTTGAAGTGGCTTCGGATCGTTTTGAAGCTTCCAGCCATACTTTGCGAATTCCAGATTTTCAAAAAATATCATAAAAACCCTCTAAATTATATTTAGCACGTAAAAAAGCGATTATAGAGTTTGGTTAATGATTCATTTGACTAATTACATGTCAATTTTCTGAAATTGGTTTCCGGTATTTCGAACATTCGAACGTACGTATTTTTCAAATTTTCAATCTTAGGAATTTGCTGAAAAAATTAATATTTTGAAGTTGAAAAAATCGATTTTGAAAAAAATGTTGTGTAATAAGTCAGGAAGGTCGTTTCATTATGGGTAAAATTTTGAATTTTAAAAATCTGCTGGAGGCTCCAGAACTGCTCAAAACAATTCGAAACCGTTTCCAATCAATTTAAGGGGTTGAAGCACCTAAAATTTTGTTTCCTGGTGTATTTTTTATACTCTTTATGTCTGGTTTAAGAATTTTTCCGTCAATTGAGATTTTAAGTAGGAAAAAAAAGGAGGAAACTGAGGAACCAAAAATACATTCTCAAACAAAATTTTACATGTCTCATTTCATTCTTCGATTCATAGTAAATTTTCAAAAATCTAAAGGTCATTTTACATTTAAAAAAATCACAATAAAATCAAATTAAAACAGAAAGCTGAAATTTAGTCTATGTCCCATTTTTGACCTATTTCAAACTGTTCTGAATCCTTATTCTATCCTACCTAATTCATGAAATTTTTATGTTGTATGTACAAAAACTCCAGAAAGCAAAGTTCGGACGTTCAAACAAAGCGATGTTTGAAACTGTTTAAAAAAGCGTTTAGAACAAAAAAAATTGGTTGAGTTTTAAGCAACAAAAAAGTCTAAACTAGACAGCTAAGCAAAGCTTAGCTGCAAAGTGTGCGTAGCTAGCTGCCTTTTCTACAGCTATAACCGTTATTACATCTAGGTAGTGCATAAGTGAATCAACCATGTCACAGTGATGAGAATTTTTGAAACTCTCACTGCTTCAAAATAATAATTGTTTTTCAGTGTTTTCATATTTTCCAAATTACAATAGGTATTTCAGAATAATTTATAAGCTTGTATTGCTTCTAAATTAAGAAATTTCTAGTTGTTTTTCATAGTTTGCATTGTTTTAAAATTTACAAAATTTCAAATCGATTTCCCGAATTCCCCATCGCTACAATTTCATAAAGTTTTCAATAAATTTTAAGAATTTTGTATTGCAGCTGAGTTAGGAAATTTGCAATCAATTTTTAGAATTCACATTGCCTCTAAATAGTCAAATTTTGAATAATTTTTCAAAATTCTTATTGTCTTTAAATTAAAAAATTTCAAATTCAATTTTCAAGTTCATATTGTCCACAAATTGTAAAACCTTTACTCAATTTTTGGAATTCACATTGCCTCCAATTTTTCAGAATTCTCATCTTCTTCATAAATATTACAATACTTATTTCATATAATTTTCAAGTTCACATTATCTGCAACTTACAGAACTTTTAATCAATTTTTGGAATTCTCAGCGTCTCTAAATACATACAAATTTTCATATTATTTTTTTTAGAATTTCTATTGTCTTCAAATTTATAAATTTTCAAACCAATTTTCAGAACTTGCTTTTTATTCTAAATTAAGAATTAAATCTTATAAAATACCTATGTTAAGAATTTGCATTGCCTATTACACGAAAAAAATATGGGTAATTTTTACAAAAAAATTTAACTAAATACTCACAATTAAGTACCAGATCCCATTCAATAATGTTTACTGTAATCGTATAGTAAAACTTATCATTTTAATAAATTTTGCTATAGGTACCAATAGTAAAAATCATTTTGTTTTAATAATTTTTACTAAATCATGATAATAAAAATTACATGTTTCAATTGTACAAAAATTAGTTTAATTTCTCATTTTTAAGTAATTTTTAAATTATAAGTAAAAAGTTAAAAATTATTCATGTCAAGTAATTCTTACTTTATACTTATGGTTATAGGTAGACAAAAAATTAATGAAATGAATTTTTAGTTAGCAAATGATAATATCATAATTCATAACTCAATTTCAGCATTATTTAGCAAATGATATTATAATTCATAACTCAATTTCAGCATTATTTTTGCCCCATTTTCATGTACTACATTTATAGGTAGTAACTCCAAAGCATTTACCTATCCAATTTTCCTACGAAAAATCTGTCACCTACCTACTTACCTCACGGGGATTCGAACCTGGGTCCCTAAATTTCCTATTCCTACCTACATGCCCTATCCACTCAGCCACCTATTCACTACGAAGGTAGGGGCATTAAAATAATATATTTGTTTGGTAACCGCCCCACCAAACCACTCCCACTTGGAATTTACAGCTAACAGACCGGGGGTGTAACAGGGTACAATGAAACACAGCTGGTGATGGAATAGACTGGGGGTATAGCAGGGTACAATGAGCGGCAGGTGTTCTACAAGTCCCCTTTTCCCTTTTTTAGGATTTAATGCATTAAAATAATGAACTAAAATTGCAATTACTCAGCAATTACCCATCCGAATTGAATGAAAATTAATCTATTCCCTCCGCCTTAATGATTCTCAAATGGTGTCCAATAGGTACAAAAAACGGTTGGATAGCTTAAGAGAACATTCAGTTCCAATAAAATTTCATTTCTCAAAGCGAAACCAATAGTGTGCTACGCACACTAAAAACGCTGTTTAAAACATGATTTTTCATAATAACTCGTTTTTTTGCTCAAATTTTTCATTCATTTTTTGTATTTTTATTAGAAAAAAAGTGATGAAAGTGGTAAATTTTCATTTTTTTCATTTTGACCAAAAAATGTTTTTTTTTCGAACTCAGCCAAAAAGGACTCAAACAGGTATGTTTAGCACCTCACAAATTTAGATTAACCATTCTCATTATCCGTTTAATTAATTTAGAAGCAATTTTTCAAAATACGATTCTCCTTTTTTTTCTTTAAAAAGATGAAAAAAATTGAAAAATTTGATGGAGGCTTCAGAACAGTTTCAAAACTTCATCAATTAATTTCGAAGCACAAAATTTGGAAATGGACTACACCAAATTTTAGCTCTCTATCTCACTTCGATCAAATTTTTACTTTCTCAATAAGAAATTGATCAAATTAAAATTTTCAAAAAAATCTTCAAGCATAAAAAAATTGAATTCAGCACTTGAAAGTATTATAGTTTTTATTTGTTTTCTCAGGTCTGTGAGGAAACTGGATTGTCCACCTAATTTTTTGAAAATGAATCCACAAAATCAGATTTTCGCCCTTAGAAAAGTTTTGAAAGAAGTGTCACATTTTTCATGATTTGAGGTCAAAATTCATGGTACCTACCCTTGAAAATCACATTGTTTGATATATTGCACGATTTAGGTTTTTTTTTTCAATTTTGCTCCAAATTTTCAAGGAGAGGTTGATTCACAGTGAGCCAAATTGAAATTGAAGCATTTTTCTTTTTTTGAACCCGAATTTTCGAAAAATTGATACCCAAAACAGGAGGAGGGTAATGAGCGAAATTTAAAACCATGGAAAAAAGTGATCGGGTATCGAATAATAGATTTTTGAGGTCACCATTTCTGATTCTGAAAATCGCTTGACCCCAGAATTAAAACTGAGCTCTTCAGAAAATCCAGATTTTGACCCCGTATTGAATTTTTCAAAATTTTAGGTTCCAATCTGCAACCCCACTCCTTTCTGGAGGTCGGTTTTAAAATATGTTTTTAAATTATTTTGTATATAAAATGGAACGCATGTAACATAGTTTGAAACAATTTTCAAATCATCATTTCGATGGCAAATTGTACAATTTCCACCTTTTAACGACATACTTACAATTTGCATCTGAGTAATATGTTTCTTGATAAAACTGCTTATTTTCTTGAATCGGTCCATCAACGAGAGCAAATAGTACGAGTACATGACACAATGCACAAACGAATTCAAAACTCCCAGTACAACTAGTTGGCCACCTAAATACAAGAACATACAAGTAAGTACGTATCAGCTCATCGACACCGCCGTAATCAAGTCATATATCTCGTAATGTACCTTCGTACGGTATTAATTACTTACCTGGTAAATACTTAGACATAGCCCAGCATCCGGTAAACGTTAAAACATGATGGTAAACGTGTAAAAACGATACGTGAGACTGTTTCTTCTTCATTACGAAAAATATCTATACAAAAAGAGAAAGAAATTAATACAAATACTACAATAATAATTTAAGACGATTAATCAAAAAACAACGCAGACCGATTGAAGTCGCCGGCCGCCGCCGTCGCAGAAAAAAAAACTCGCCAATTTGATAGATTCGAATCGACGTCGAGAATGATCGACGTGATTTATAGATTCTGTTTAGCAGACTGGCTAATTTAACTTACCGTGTCTAGGAGGTCCATTAATTTATTTAACGTAAACAACCAGTTCGCTACTCGTGCCTGTGAAAGAAGAGAAGATGAAGAAGATGAAAAAAAAAAACATATACGAGAGAATTAGGTGAGTGTGATATATCTGTACGTATGAATATGATCGATTATAGTCATCCATATAGTGTAGGTATATTTCCATAAGCGTTACGCTCCTGTGAAGGGGGTCAAGTCTTTCAAATTTAACCACGAATTTGTTCCAAATATGTCTTTTTTTTTTTGGTCGGCGGAAGGTAAAACATGCCCGAGTATACCATTTGGACGATGCGGACGAATTATTCGTACATAACCATAAGCATATTAATGTCGATTTTATAATGCTTAGATTATGTTTAAGTATTGATAACGCAGAGCAACAGCATTTTTGCACCCGGGTGGCCACCATGATTTCAACTTAACGTGTCATATGTGATCTATAAGCTAATGTGCTTTACTTGCCAGAAGTAAACTCACAAGAAATGCATCATTATTGGCAGAAAAACTTTGAATCGGACAAAGCTTTATGGGGGAAAAAATGCAAAAATTTCACCTGCTCTTGCAGCCAGAATTTTAGAGACTGAAGTGCATTTTATGATGAATTTTTGAAAATTGAATTTACGTCGAAAATGGAGAAAGAAATCAAAATTTCATCAAATTAACCTGGAAAGCTGAAATTCGTTATGTACTTTCCCTATTTTCGACTCCCTCACTCGCTCCCTCCCTCCCTCCCTAACTCTCGAATTGATTTGAAATATATTTTTCTCAAAATAACACATGGGTTCCTTTAGAACAAGAAAACTTGAATTTTTCAAGGCAAACTTCCAACTCAATGTAAACTTCCTCACAAAGGAGGTTCTCAATCGACAGAAAATTTCTGAGGTTACACAAAAAAAAAACTCCAAAAAATACCCGAACATTTTTCAGTTTGTTGGTATATTTCCATCCAAAAAATCAAAATTTTATCTAATTGGGGTGAAAATCTGAAATTTTATCTGGAGACTCGAGTAGATTTCTGGTTTTCTAAAGTTGAAAAAAAAATAATAAAAATAGAAAAAATTAAGTGATGAAATAAAAATTCTGTAAAGAAGATTTAAATAAAATTCGACTCCCAGATTGACCGTTTTCTGACCCCTTCGAATAATTTAAATACATACAACAATTCAAATTCAAAATCCATTTTCATCGATTTCTAATTCATATTCTGGAAGCATTTTTGCAGATCTGGAAAATTTAATAACCTGATGGAAGGTTCAGAACCATCTGAAACCATCAATCAATAATCTACCTGGGATATCGAAACTAGATTGTGAAACTTTCAACTTTTCATTTTCAATTTAATCCAATTATGAATTTTTCACAAAAGATGAAGTATGCTTGAATTTTTTAGTGAAATTAAATTTTTAAAAAATTGGTCTTGTTGATGAATTTTTGATAAAATGTTAGATTTTTTTGTGAACAGACCAAAAAAAATTCGAGTCAAGTGAATCCGGTAGAAAATCATGAATAAGATGGATTGTGAATTTATGTAGCTTTTTTAAAAATAAATGTTAGGTTATTAACTTATTGATTCCTTTCAGTCTGAAAATTTTGACAATTAAGTCTGAGATTGTGTTTTTTCGCAGCTGCTTCAATTTCGAAAATTTTTCACTTTTGTTACATCCTTATACATTTTTTTTGATTCCAAAAATTGTTTAAAAATGATAAAATTTACGGGGAAAAAACTTGAGTAAAATGTTTTCAGATCTTTTTTTTCTGCAATAAAATATTTTTCAAAAGTAAAATTTTAGAGCTAAAGCTCATTTTTGGAACTTTGAAGGGTTGAAAAAAAAATCAAAGGGTCTTAAAAAAAAACAAAAAAATCAAAGTGTCATTCAACCGAGCTAAAAAGTTGATATGATATTTCACACATGCCCTATTTTCGATCCCCGCCAAACGATTGGAAACAGTTTTGAGTCGTTTGAAGGAGTTCTGGAGTCTTCCAGTAGGTTTTTGGAAATTAACATTTTTAAAAAATTTTTCATTCGGGTTAGAAGGTTTGTCTATCTATTTTTGGCATTTGGAACCGACTGGAGCCGTTCTGGAGCCTCCAGCGACATTTCTAAATCTATAGATTTCCGAAATTAGGTCCTAAAATCTGCCTGTAAGTAGCTAAGTACATTCTATGGATTAAATTTAAGCTTTCCACATTTCATTGGGTAAAATTTTGTGGAAATTTTCATCCACCAAAAATTTGCTAGAGGCTCCAGAAGCGCTCAAATGGCTGGAAACCGTTTCTAATCGATTCGAGGAGATCAACAATTTCTGCTGTTTTTCTCAATTACGTGAAATTCTAATTTTTTTACACTTTTTGGAGGTTTTTAACCGTTTTGGCAGGCTTTAAGTTTTTTTTTGTTGGAAAACTGGAATTTCCAAAAAGTCACAGAAGGTCCAAAACGGCTTAGAACCATCATTCTGCAATCGACTATAAAAATTTAAAATATATAAAATATAGTAGATTCAAGTTGTTTTTTTTGTCAAACGCGTAGGGGAAGAGTGAATTTTTGACATTGCTGGAGGAAAACAGTTTTGAGCTGGCAGCTACCGATCTTGAAAAAGTGTTGAGTAATCGGTCGAGTGGGTCACTAAAAAGCACCAATCGAGAGCATACTTGCTAAAGAAGTCAATTCGGACGGTTTTTTGTTGCTATTTTTGAGAATCTGCAATTTCTAAAATAATGAATGGTGACTCCAAAATGTCTTGAAATCATTTCCAACTCACTCAGGATGTTGAAATTAGGCTATGAAGTAAATATTCGATTTTCTACTTCATTTACTCGGTAAGATTTTGTGAAAATTTCAATTTTCAAAAATCTGCTGGAGCCTTTGGAAGTGCTTGAAATTGGTTCAAACCGGTTTCTAATCCGTTCAAATCTGTTTCCAACTGGTTAAAACAGGTTTCCAATCGGTTGAAACCGGTTTCCAATCGGTTGAAACAGGTTTCCAATCGGTATCAAACCGGTTTCCAATCAGTTCAAACCGGTTTTCAATCGATTCAAACCTGTTTCCAATCGGTTTAAAGGATCAAATTGCCGTATACACCAAATTTCAGCTTTCTAGGTCAATTTGGTAACTTTTTTTCTTCATTTTTGGCCCAAAATTCACTTAGATTCGAAAAATGTACATCATCACCTAAAGTTTTTGGTGGTGATATTTTGACATATTTTTTCCATTTGACTGCGTCCTGTTCACAAATTTTCCTTGCATTTTGTATAATTCCTCCCTAGTGAGAAAAATGCAGCAATGCAGCATACAATTTGGTGAAAGACTCAAGAAGTACACAAAACTTGAAGGTCAACTTATTCTAAAGCCATTTCCTCCCAATTTTCAATCTAGTTCACTTTACTCTCCTCCTCATCTTCCAAATTTGATCAAAATTTAAAAAAAAAATCAAAATTACATTGGCATGTTTGTCATGCTTTTAATAACACTGATTTCAAATTTCAACTCATTTTTTCGTCACACTGCTTCTAGTCACTTCATTATAGCCCTAATTTTCAAAAAAATTGCCAAATTGGTGTGACTTAAGGTATTGTTGATTCCGAATTACAGCTCATTTTTTTTTTTTTGATAATAGCCCCTCAAACCTCACAATGACCACACAAATTTGTAAAAATAGGAAAATTCACGTTAAAATTTTCTAAAAAGAATCAAGAACAGGTTTTCGGACGCGCTGATTTTCATTTTAAAATTCTTTCCATACGAAAAAATCGAAATTGAGCCTCTCATCGGAGAACTTGGACCCAAAATATTGAATAATGCTAACAATTTTCGATTTGAGGTCGAACAAATTTCTGAAGTCAGAATCAACGCCTTTTAAAATCAACATATTGATTAAACCTAAAGTTTTCTGGAGTTTCAAGAGATGCTAATTTCAAATTTCGAATTGATTTTCTCGATTCAATCCCTTCCCCCCTTCCCCAAGTGCATCTCAAGAAGATTCCAAATACTATTTCTCATTTTTATTTTATTTAATTTTTTTTGAACCATATTAACTTTTTCAGAGCAACCTCAAAAATTTTTATTACCAATTTCCCAAAATTTCAAATTATGGTAGATCTTTTTTGAAAATGAGCACCAATGCCTAAAACAACGAAAATTTTTTTAAAAAAGTAAAAAAACTCCGAATTTGATAGTTTTTGATCGGAATGACCACATCAACAAAACAAACGCATAAATGTACAAAAATGCGATGAAATGAACAGACAGAGATACTCACAAGATGACCATTTTCCGTATCTGCACTGTAGACTCTGAAGCATCTAAAAGAATGGATATTTCGCAGGGCATAATCAGTCGACTGTAATATCGAAAACACAAATTAAAATATGAAAAATTGCTGTAATTTTGGCAAAAGAATCGAGAAAATGAGTCCTTATTACTCACCAATTTAAACAAATACAGGTTAAATATGACTTGAGCTATATTGTAAATAATAATGACTTTATTGATATCGAAAGCTTTACGATTTTTCATCAGCCTTGGCCCCAGTATAAGAATAAAGTACAGGTATGCGAATATGATTGTGATAGGAAACCACATAGAATTCATTAGGAACCATGTTTTTACTTTCGGATCTGTAAAAATACAATCGAATATTAGTGATCATTATATTTTTAAAAATATGTAGTTACACTGCTCAGATTATGAGCTGAGCTGAGCTGATAATCTGAATTTGATTTACTTACCTCCGAGTCTTTCGACTTCGTCGTATATTTCTATGATTTTGGAAAACATTTGAATTTTCTTTGAATAACACGCGCTGGTCCAATACCCAATTGAATGAAATTTTATCGTTTGTAAATTGAAAGGCTTACATTACGTTGGTATCGTGCACCTATAAGGTTGAGATAAGTATACAATAAGTCAGCTTCAGAGTTGAAATGAATATTTATATAGAGTTTTTAGGGCTGTATAATAAAAGGACAAGAATATACTTCAGTCTCCTCCTACCCACCGCAAAAAAATGACGCCTGTTACAAGTAATTACATTTAACTGACATCAGCTTTATACATAATTAAATTATGGACAAAATTTTTGATTTGAGTAAAAATGAGGTGGCCCTTGGACCTGGTGTCAATCAACGCCTTCGAATTGTCGACAGATAATCACTTCATACCGACGAGTAAGAAAAGCCACCTGTATACGCTTTTTGAAGGCGTTTAGGAATATCATCACATTCATTACAATCAGAAACATGCATTATTCTTACTTTAGGTCGTATTCGAATCAAGGCAAGTAACACGTATAACCAGAGATGAACGCAAAAAAAATCTAATTTGTCGTCAAAACGCCTCTTCCTATTAGGTTTTTAACCCTTCAAGGTAAAACAGGTGTAACAATAAAAAACACTTAGGCCTAGATGCACAGACCCTTACAGACTTGAGGAGTTATTTTTATAAATTCGAAGAAGAACAGAAAGACATTCGAATTCTATTACGGTAATTGCAATTTTACAGAACTTGTTTGAATGGTAGAGAAAAAGAACGAATGATAGAACAGAAAAAAATGACTGAATTTTTAAAACTACGAGTATAATCGAATAGCATTTGTATAAAATTATGAAAATTTGTACGTATTTTACACCGAGCAAACAACAGTCTTATTTCCAAGTTGATCGAGATTTGCATATACTCGTACGATTACGAAACAACCATTAGGCCAATCTGAAAAACTAAAAACATGGCACGAGGAATCGAACATATCGCCTACTTTGCATTTTATGCATAGAATATGACCTTTCCATAATTCACGAAAAATGATAACATGGGTATAAAAGTGTACTACATGATTTTTATGATTCGACAATTTTTTGCAACATTGTTTTTATGATTTACAAGAATTTTAGGGTTTGCTTTGTAATTATTATCGCTCCCTTTAAGTATCTAGACCCCTTCTAGCTTTCAAAGGGCATTCAGTTTTATGGTATTGCAGCAACGATGTGAATTCTTTTCAATTTTAGGTCTCTCTCATAGTGCTAGTAGAGGCCCCAAATTTGATCATCTTAAAATTTCCCACTCTCTAGATAATTTATAAATCCTTCCTAGAAAAAGGAAGAAATTCGAGGGTATTCTTCGAAGAAAATTTGACATTCATTATAAATTCTACAATTCAAAATTTCAATGACAATTTCTGAGAAATCGCCATTTTTGATATGAGAGTGATAAAAAAGTAAAAAACGTTCTTTTCCTATTGCTCGTTGAAAATATCTTTCATCATTTTTCGAAAATGGACGATGAATCTATCAATAAAAATTCAATCGTGATTATTTTTTTGTGGGATTGTGGGTCTACAGAAAAAAAAAAATTCTCCGCCTCAAGTAATTCAAAAGATACTGAAAAATCTAAATAGTGTAGGCAAATTAGCATGTTTTTTTGAAAAATGAAAACAAAAGAGATTGCTTAGCCCCTCTCTCTCCAAAAAAAGATTTTCCTCATTTTCTCACTTCCTTCCTCCTTAATTTATGATTCATAAATGTGTTGTTTTTATTCAAAAAAATAATTATGCAGTTTTGTAGCATTTTTCACATATTATGTGCTGTTGAGAGGAGAAGGGAGGAGAAGGGGTAGATTTTTGTGTTGTTAATCAACAATCTTGAAAGTGGACAGAAACTAAATTTTTGGTGACCCTATTTAATTATTTTTCTAAATCGCAGGAAAAGAATTCGAAGGAAATGATGAAGATTGAAATTTTACTAGAAGGGCGAAGGCTGGAAATCGGCTGAAAATTTATTTATTTTTTATACGCGATTGAAAGCTTGGCTTGCATCAAGAAAAGCTGCAGAGCAAATTTTTTTTATCTTTGAGAGATTTGTAGACGATGTACTTGCTGAATAGTATTGTGTTTCAAATGAAATCCGATTGGTGGTTTGGAATCAGCCTTCTATTTTTCAGAATTGGCCATAGCTTTTGTAAAGTTAGTTTTTCAAAGATTTTAGATAGTTTTGGCAATAAGCTGATAGGTCTGTACGATGAGGTTTCATGTTCTGGATTTCCTGGCTTATTGAGAATAACTTTGGCATACTTCCATTGGTTGAGATGGAATCCAGATGTAAGTATCATGTTAAAAATTTGAGTAATATACCAAATCAGCAGAGGTGGAAATTCTTCGATGATTTTTCTGTCAATTTTGTCATATCCAGATGATTTCTTGTTTTTAATTTGTTTAACAATAATTCGGCTAACTTCGTCAATTGTGATTTTTGGTATTTGAGTGTTGTTACATTCTGTAGCAGATATATGTTGGTGGTGATGTACAGGTAGATGAGATTTGAATTGTTTTTCAAGGTGGTCAGAAAAGATTTTGGCTTTTTCAGATGCACTGCGTGTGCATGCCCATTAGGGTGAGTCAGCTTTATATGGGAATTTTTTCACTTTTTCAAAGTCTTACCCCCTAAAAGTGTTAATTTATGATTGAAAAGACATCATATAAAATTTCAGCTCAAAAAAATAATATTTACTGGTGGCGCAGAAGAGTTGAATGTTGAGAAGGTAGGAGCATGTCAAGCAAAAACTTCCCACAGTTGCGCGCCAGCCAGTGCAAATGTAGCATTGCATTCCATTGTTGGATTGAAGCAGTCTTACAAAACGTTACCCCCCCCCCTACAATGCATCATAACTAAGTCTAGTCCTTGGTAGGATTTTTAAGATGTTATTAATGAAGATTCAATAACAATTTTTCAATTTCACAGCTCACTGAAAGTGGAAATATGAAAGATTTGAAAAGTAAAGAAAAAAGTATGAATTTGAGGCTTTATTCTAATATTCTATTCTTCTCAGCAACTGTAGGAAAAAAATGTGGGTAATGTAGGTTAGGGTGGTTCAAAGAACAATAGAAAAAATTTTGTTTCAATTTTTTGAGCTTACCCCCTAGAAGTGTTCCATTTGGTCAGAAAACACTTGACAAAAAATTTCAGATTAAAAAAATAATATTTAGAGGTTGCGCATGCGAGTTAAATGTTGAGAAGGTATGAGCGTGTCGACTGTCGAGCAAAAACTTCCCACAGTTGCGTGCCAGGAAACGCAGCGTTGAGTCCCCTCGTTGGATCGAAGCAGATTACAACACGTTATCCCCTCTACAATGCATGATAAGTAAGTCTAGTCCTTGGTGAGCTTTTTAAGATGTTATTAATGATGAGTCGACGACAATTTTTCAATTCTGAAGATCACTGAAGATGAAAATATAACATATGAAAGGTTTGAAAAGTAAAGAAAAAAGTATGAGTATGAATTTGAGGTTGTATTATCCTATTCTACTTTGAAACCAAAGGGAAACAATTTATGGGATAAATTTACGTTGAAATATGAATATTTTATGAGATTCAGCACTTCTAGCTGATTAGTTGACGTTTTATCAACTATTATCAATTAAGAGCTATTACTTAGTAAAAATGGAATTTTTTGATTTCTAAATTCCACAATTCGGGTTCAAATGAATTCTACAGCCAAAAAATCATAATCAATACTTTGGAAACTGAACTGTTTTAAGAACCCCAAAAAATTGGTATCACTTAATAAGTTGTAGTGGGGATGCCACTCTCAGTACAGTTGCGTAGAATCAACCCCATTAAGCTTCGTTGCATTTCCCACGGCACTGTTGTGGGAAGTACCTATTGTGCTTTTGCGCGCTTGTAGCTCTCAACATTCAACACTTGGCGCGACCTCTAAATATTATCATTTTTCAACAAAATTTTTATGGTGTCATTTTTTCATCAAAAGGAACAAAATTAGGGGGTAAGACCTTAAGATTTCAAAAAAAAAAATGTTACATGAACCACCCTCATGTAGGTATAGGATAAATTTACATTGAAAATATGACTGTTTTATAAGATTCAGCACTTCAAGTTGGTGTTTTACAACTATTGTTAATTTTAAAGCTGTTACTTAGTGAAAATGGAATGTTTTGATTTCTAAATTCCACAATTCGAGTTCAAATGAATTTCACAGCCGGATGCCGCTCTTGCTATAGTTGCGCGGAATGAACCCCCTCAAGTTTCTTTGCGTTTCCCACAGCGCCATCGTGGGAAGTATTGGGCTTGCCCACGCTAGTAGCTCTCAACATTCAACGCTTGTGCGCCACCTCTAAATATTAATATTTTTCAACAAAAATTTAAGGAGTTCCATTTGAACCAAAGATGATCATTTTAAGCGGGTAAGACTCCAATATTTCAAAAAAAAAAAAAAAAAAAATGCAACCTGACTCACCCTAGTGCCCATTCCCTATTCTCTTGTCTTGAAAGTGGTATTGATTGTTTTGGTCTTTTAAGGTGTTTTGTTATTTTCCAAAGAGAAAAATATGTGGCTGAAAATGGAGAAATTCAACTTGGCGATGATAATTCAGTAGCCACAAAAACACATAACGAAATTTCCTTAGATGAGACCTCTCAAAGTTTCCATCTCCAATTTGAATGGGCAAGAAGACCACGATTCTTGGAAAGAGCGTGGTCTGAAACCCTCATTGCCAAAATTTCAGCTGCCCGAATTGATTTTTAAATTTCTGAAAATTTGGAATGTATGTTTAAAAAAAAGTATTATTATTAGGGTAGATTACAAAAAAAAAAAAAAAATGTTGGAGGATTTTGACCAAATTCAGTGGAGATCTTGACTATGAGTTGAAAATCACTCAGAAATTTTTTTAGCTCCGGGGATGCTCCTGGAGGAGAGATATGGGTCTTTAGAGAGGGGGCACTTTTGAAAAATTGGTGTTTTTTTGGCCTAACCCCCACGCAACCTGTTCTGAGAAAAATGGCCCAGTTACGAAAGATGATATTCGAGATTTTAAATCCAAGACCGAGCAGTTGAAAATTTACAAATCGCTTATGTTTGGGTGAATTCATGTTTTGAAAATTTCCCAGTCATTTTTCCTAAAACAGGTTGTGCGGGGGAAAGGGCGAAAAAACCACCCAGTTTTCAAAAATTCTCCCTCTTTCAGAAATCATATCTCTCCTCCAGGGGCATCTACAGATCTAAAAAAATTTTCTGAGTGACTTTCAAGTTTTTTCATCTCATAATTAAGGTGTCTACTAAATTTGGTTCAAATTCTCCAAAAAATTTTTCAGGATCCACCCAAATATACCTGTAAAAATAATGAAAACGAGTCCTGAAATTAATATCAACTCCCTCGCGAACGGAATTTCATCATTTTCGGTCATTCTGGAGCCTCCAGCCTGAGTTTTCGATTTCACTAGAATTTTAAAATTCCTCCAGAAGATGTGGAAATTAATTTGAGCAGTTGAAAAAAATGGAGTAGGGCCAATTCTCAACCTATTTAACGAGTTCATCTACATTTTAAGCTGATTTCTGGGGGGGAGGGGGCATCTCAAACGCGTTATTTTTTAATGGAATTTTATGAGGAAAAAAATTCAAAAAATCCAAACTTTTCTGTTTGTAGAGAAAGTTTTGAAATTTGAAGTAATTACTGTATTTTGTCTAAGACCAACACACCAATTTGAATTTTCCCATTTCAAGTAATTCTGGAACCTCCAGCGCGATTTTCGATTTCTCCAGAACTTTGAAATTTTTCCAAAAGGAGTGAAAATAAAATTAGACAGCTAAAAATCGGGTTGTGGCTTATTCTCGATTTGCTCAATGGGTTTATCCACATTTCAGCCCATTTCCAGGAGGACATCTCAAAAGTGGGAGTTTTTTTACCAGCATTCTGCAGCTATGTTGCCTTGTTAGTTTTTTTGACAGGTGTGAATTCGAATTTCTTTTTCTTTGATCCGTAATATGGCATTTCGATTACTTTTTCCAAAAATTCAATTCAATAGTAGCTCAGTGGGACTTCTAATTTTCACGTTGGACAACTTCGAACAGGTGTGAGAAGACCTACCTCTCAAAGTACATATTATTTAAAATTCTAACATAGGTAAATTATTTCGTTCGAATGAAGGAATATCACAAAGAAATGATTAAAGGGATGCGATAAATAATATTAGATTTGTAAATTACCTCGTATGGATTTTTATTTTTAGAAAATCAAAAAACTAGTAAACGTATCAACGATTGACGATTCCTTGTCATTAAAACTTGCAAAATTACGAACAAGAAGGCATAAATTACGAAAACTGAACAATAAAAAATAATGTAAAAAATCTTTTTAAAATGAAATAAATTTGCCATAATCATAAAAAAAAAAAAAAAAACTTGATAACAAATATCTAGTTCCACAAATTTTGATAAAACTTAAGAAAAAATATTAAAATTCTAAAAATAAAATTTTTTACAAAATGAAAAACCGTTTTCGAAAATAAATTTATTGTCGAAAAACAGCTTGTAATTGAAAATGTTTGATGATTTTCTTCATGATTTATCACAAAGTTGATATTACAAAATGGCCATAAAATGTTTTTTGAACTCGTTTAATCACTGTAACGATCAATCTTGAATCACAGAACTACACAACTCAATCAATTTCAAACTTCAAGGAAAGTTTTTTCAAAAAATTTCCATAACACTTGAATATGCCATCAGCCATCACTTACTGAAAAATATCAGCTTATTTACACCATTTTTTCAAATCCATAAAAAATTTTCCACGTCAGAGAAATCACCTGCCCGTATAAAGGAAGTTCAAAGATACAAGTAGGTATAGTTCAGGGACACTGGCTGTTTTTAAAATATAAATAAAAAAATATAGTTGAATGTGGACAATTGTTTTCAATCTAAACCGACCATCAACCATATTCAAGATAGGTACTCTTCATTTTGTCCTCATGGGTAGAGCAACTCTGTACAAGTATCTCGTACATTCACCCTGTCACTCTCTTTCTTCCTATTTTACACCTACATCGAAATGCAATGTGAAAAAATTACTCTACCTTTTTTTTTTCCTTGAAGAGAAACTAGGTACTGAACTACCGACGCTGATTTCTCACTGGACGACGAACAACTAGGCTAAGGACGATTAAAAATGCTCGATTTTTCGAAACAGCAGAGTAAAAAACATTAAAATTCGCACCATTCAATTCACTTATTCCCATAAACAAATTTGGAAAATAGCACAAAAAAATTAACAAAAATCAAAACTGAGAAAACTGAGCTTTTCGCGAAAAAACTATTGTAAAACTGGGATACACCGTTATAATAATTATTCTCACCACTACATCGATTATTTTAGTCTAGCGAATAGAAAATTCGAATCGAAAATTTAAGTCGAAATTTACATATGTATTTGAAAACTTCCTACAATCAAAGTAACACCAAAGTCAAGGTTGCTAAAAGAGAAGCGGAGGTGAAAAAGAAAAACGCAACGACCGACGATCTAGTACACACAATGTTTTATATTTTATCAACTTTTCTCTGTCAGAATGCGTTGAGCTAAAAAAAAATCCACACTGATCAGAAAACTATTGACCTTAGTTGAAGATCGCGGAAAACATCGAAACACAATCAGCATTACAAGATGACGAGAATTATACATAAGATGCTTTTTTCTCTCTCTGTCTTCGCTTTCGTTTTAGCTGAATTAATTATTACGCAACACCTGAGGCTAATATTTGCCATTACCTACCATATATATAAAAAACATGCACCAGCTGGTCACGATAATGTGTGATTTGTGTAATTAAATAGATACTTTTTGCGATGTGTTAGGTATACTATTCATTCAAAAACTATACCTGAGGAATCTTCTTCAGAAGTGAGTGGCCTTCGTAATCGTGAATAATATAATACTCGTACGTAAACAAACGATTTGATCTAATAAAAAATGTACATAGAGAGGTAAATACTTACGTATGTAGATGTACATTTATACGAGTATTTTTATCAATTTTGCAGAATTTGTCTGCAGAGACAATAACCCGATCTGGGTTCAAAGGGTCAAAAAATGTGCAGCCAAAATGTAAAATGAAAATGAACAATAATTATGCGCTGTTTTATAGTTTGCACATCATCTAAGTTTGGAATTATAGCAGCGAGTCTTCGGTTCGTGAAAATTCTTTTGCCTCTACTGAATCAACTTTCGTACGAATACTACAAAATATTTTCACTTTCGAGTAGTTGATTGATTAATTTGTTCGTAAGTACATAATTATACTTTTAATCTCGATACGTAGTCTTTCGGTTGTTCAAGTCAGCTTGGTGATGGCTATTTTAACTGAGAGAATTTTCCAAATACTTAGGCCTTTGACGTAGAAATGAAACAGAAATGATCTATTGATTTCAGTTTTCGACTTTTGGAGTACCTATTTTCAAAAATTCAAAATTGGCACATTGCTATCAAAAAAAAAATTTAATTAAATTGAAATGCGAATCCGAGGCAAGAAACGAGAATTCGGTTAGTACCCCCCCTCCTTTTTTGATCTGCTGAAGTAAAAGGGGGCTGTTTCCAGCCGTTCTGGAGTCTCCAGTGAATTTTTGTGAATATTCCAGTTTTCAAAAAATCCCATGAAAAGAGCCCAAAATGGAATTAAATTTGAGAAATCATCTCTAGTTTTGATAAAATAAGATGGAGTTTCCGACAACCCCCTTCTCCTCACCCCACTATTTTGTTGTGGAGAAGGCCAGTTGTAGGGGGAGGAAAGGTAATTTTCGTTTGCTAAGTGTTTTTTTTGGTTGAAAATCTACCTACAAATTGGACTGTTCCAAAATTAAGAAAGTATCCAACCATATGAATTTTAAAAATCAGGAAAAATAACTACCCGACTGAATTAATTTAAGAATAAATTGTAAATACTCAATCAATCAAATAAATAAAAAAAAAAAATCCAACAGAAATCCTTACAAAGTTATTCGATAATTGAATTGAAATTCACTGAGAATAAAAAGCAAAATTTTTGGGAAATCATTTTAAAAATTCATCTTTAAATATTCTCTCTTAATTTTCATAGTCAAAATGCTCTACTTTCAACGATTTGTGTGGCATAGTTTTCAAGAACGACGTTACTTGAATGGCAAATTATAACCCCTAAAGTGGTTTTTTTAGATACACACATCTATGTGGTGTGATTTTTGAAAAACAACCTTAGCCGGATAGAACATCAACATCTCTAAAGTGATTTTGTAAACACACCTTTTTCCCAAAAATTTTTGAAAACAACGTTAGCTAAATAGAGAATTATAACTCTTAAGGTGGTTTTGTCATTTTTTTGTCAAAATTATTACCTAGATATTTAACAGATTTTCAACTGTTTGTAATTGTTTTTTATGCGACTTTGACAGGTTTTAACGGTAGGTATTTCATTTCATATTTAAAATGTTTTAGATGCAGATTTTTTGTCATTTTCAACCATTTTTTTTGTTTTTAATTCATTTTTGCGATTTTTTATTTCAAATTTTGCAACGTTTCATCAAACTTTAGTCATATTTAACTCTTTTAACAACATTTGAACAAATTTTTAACATTTTTATCTTAATTTTTTGGTATTTTTGCGAATTTTTTGTTCAATTTAGTAACTTTTCATCAAATTTCAGTCATTTTGTACCATTCTTACAAAATAATTGAACAATTTTACAAGTTTTTTTTTCAATTCAATTGAAAATTTTAGTGGTTTCAAAATTTGTAGGATACGTTGAGCTTTTCTACAAAAGTTGACTCCATTTTAATAATATTTGATCAATTTTTTTAAATTTTCAACAACTTTCTGATTTTTGCGTTTTCATTTACAATGTTTCATACAAATTTTATGATATTTCAACAATTTTAGATTCTTCGAGATGTTTTTATGAAATTTTAACGAATTTTCAGAAACTTTCTTGATTTTTTTCTATATTTCCTCATCCTCAACCTCGAGCCATTAAGACATTTTAATATATGTATTTTCGATCACTGCATCGTCTCTTTTTGGCATTTTTGCAGAGTTCCTCTAAAAATTTTCCATGCTTAAGTATTTGTTTAACCAATTTTTGATGACCTTTAAACGATTTTCATCACTTTTAATGAAATTTTTTTTCAATTTATCAATTTTTTTTCAATTTTTCTTTTTAATTTCAATTTTATTTGAAAATTTTAGCAATTTCACAGTTTTTATAAAATTTTAGGTACTGAATTTTTGCAAAAATTATACTTTTTCTGTTTTTGTGTCATTTTTACTATCATTAGTCAGGGCCTATTCTAAGGCGCAGCTCCGCACATTTTGCGCAGTTCCAAAAAAAATGTGCGTAGTTCCGAATTAGTTTGCGCAGTTCCAAAAATTCTGAACAAACACAAAAGTCATAAAGATAGACAGTGAATATGAGAAGTAAAATTTGTGTAAGTTCGGAAAATCAAAAATTACCAAAAACCATGGATTTTTACTTCTTTGAAATCAAAATTTTCAAAAGTTTTCGCCCTCGCTTCGCTCGGGCCAAATCATTTTCCCTTTGTATTCTCTGATTATAAGTTGGAGAGTAGAAAAATTGTCTTCTCACATTAGAAATAATACTGTTTCACTTGAAATTTACGAAAAGAAGGTCTCTTCATTCCTGTCATAACTATGTAAGTATGTACCAGAATACCAGAAAGTCCCAATTTTTTGCTAAAATACCAAAAAAAAAGTGCTATTTTTTGTAAAAAATTCGTAAATAATTTGAAAACATAAGTATGTGTGTACCTATGTACTTACTCAATTTTGTACTAAAAAATGAAGAATTGTGAATTTAATTTTCGAGAGCTTTTACCCTCGCATTCCTATACTTTTGAAAATGTTTTAATTTCCTGAAAACAAAAAATTTTGAAGCCATGAAAATTGACTTTCTGCATCAAGATTGATGTTTTGCGTTTCAAATTATCAATTTTTTCACAGCTTTTGCCCTCACTTGCGCAGCTCCAAATTTTCCTTAGAATAGGCCCTGTCATTAGTTGCAATGTTTTATCAACTTTTGGTCATTTTCAACTGTTTAATATGGCTTAATTACTATTGAATGAGCAATTTTACAAAGATATTTCAAATTTTTACTTTCATCACCACTTTTATGGAATTTCATAAAATTTTTTGCAAATTACATTTAAGTATGTTTCATTTTGATAATTTCTGGTCATTTTTTAAAAATAATTTTGGGCATCTTTAGGTGATTTTAAATCAAAGTATTTTTAGCAACATTTTCCCCAAATTTATCAATTTTTCGTTTTTTTCACCAAGTTTCAATAAATTTTTTTATAATTTTTGGCATTCTTACTGATAATTTCTGAAAGTTGTTGTTTCATCAAGTTTTAAACCTTTAGTTATTTTCAACTTTTTTTTTTTTTTTATTATTATTATTATTGCAGGTTTACAAATGTTTGAGCAATTCTGTAGAAAAATTTTCGATTTTTACCTTTCATCAATTTTTATGGAAAATTTTAATTGTACTTATTGAGTAATTATTGCAAAATTAATCAATAATCATACTTCATTTTGATGCAGCTTGATCAATTTTTTGTAATTTTCAGCAGTTCTCTGTTAATTTTTGCAATTGTTTTTGCTCAAAACTCTTCAACATTTTTTCATGATCTTTAAACAATTTTTGTATACCTACTTTCGCAATGTTTTATCAATTTTGAGTCATTTTCAACTGTTTAGTGGCACTTTTATAAATTTGCGAGCAATTTTACAACATTTCATTCAGATTTTCTCCTTTTCAGAAAATTTTGCAGTGATTTCTAATTGTGATAAAAACTTGTAAAAAGATACTGTATCCTGCCAATTCCCTTTCCTACCAGTTTTCGAACCTTCACAAAGGGAATCCTTTAAATTTTGTCAAATTGTCTATCATCGATCCTACAATACTTATTTTAGACAGCACTTTTCTGCAACATTTTTGATGAATTTCAAAAAATGTTGAAAACTCTTAATTTTTTTTTTAGTGTGCGTCAAATTTAATTTTCATCAACAGAATTAACATAAGACATGAGAATACAGGGAAATAAAACTTCTCTAAATAAATTTCAAATTAAATTTTTTCATTGAAAAAAAATGTCAACTCCCAACCAAAGATTATTTTCTCACAATTTCGTATTGAGAATTTCAAAAGAGTAACCGAAACGATAATTAGTAGACATTAAACATTTGACAATTAATCGTTTTATGCACGAAAAAATACGCGAAAATGACAGTAAACGAAACACTTAAAACACTTGTCAATAAAACATACAAAGTTACCCAAATACGTCAACATTTCACCTAAATTCATTCAGCTTACCACATTAATTGGGTTACTTATAACGATGGAAAATCAACATAAAAAATAATTTATCATAATTCATACCTGACGATAAAATGGCACTTACACTCAACAATCAACAAATCAGATTTCAAAAAAATTACAATCAAGTTACAGAGTAAAATTCAACCAGCAAAAAAATATTAAGACCAAAAACACTTTTAAAAAATTGAACCAAAAAAAAACAGCCTTTCAAAGAAAAAAAAAAAAAAAAAACTCACCAAAAATTATCACACTTAGAACCAGAATCGATAAACTCGTATAGGTAAGTAAGTATACTAAATTTCCAACACACTGTTTTCGATTCAAGCTAACAATCAAAAATGAACTTGGCACTCATCTTTCTTATTTTATTAACCTTCCTCGGGTCGGTGGTGTGGTTTCAAACGTAAAGTACGAATTCTATGAGTTTTCGGTTAAATTTTTTACGCGTTTGTCCTTGAGTCGGAGTTACTTCCCGCGTGGTATTTTACCTTGATGATAAATCGGGGTTAGCGAGATGAAACCAGGTGATTCGTTGATCCATTCGTTTCATTCCAAGTCGCCGAACATACCTGGCTATAAATTGCTGCAAAAACATACCTAAAATTTTGGATATGGTACCTACGTATAATGTCAGGTAAGAAAGTAAGGATATTGACCACAGAACAATTATCATCAATGTCGAATCAATTCAGGGATAATCCATTATTCATTACTCTAGGAAATAGGTAGGTAGGTACGTATCACAACAACCATCATCCTCTCGTTGGGAAGTTCGCTGAACCGATGACGTCACATAATTTCCAACACCAATTCTGAGCAAATGATTCTTCGTCGATCGTCGCGAAGTATCGAAAAAAAAAAGGAGAACAAATTTACGTATATTTAAAACACTAAAACAAAACAAGAAAAAAAAACAGAGAAAAAAAAACAAACAAACATAAACATTGATTAAATATTACGACTTGTTGAATTTTAGGTAAGTAGTAATTTTGAACGTTGGTTTCACTCTTTTTTATTTTTAACTTCTGCACTTGTACCGTTCAAGTTTTTAGTTTTTTTCGGGCTAAGGTAAGCTTTTCGATAAAAGTCCCAGAATAACCAAAACATAAACACGTCTTGAGGTATTCCGATAGCGATTAGGTATTTTGGGAAGTTACAGTTGGTGGCGAATAGACCCAACATGGCGTGTAGACCGGTGATGATGAATTGAATCTGGAATCATAACGAATAATTTGATTATACCTAATTACTTACCTACATACTTGTATGAATGAGCTGAGTAAAAGTATAAAAGCTGAACTTGAGCAGAAATTACCAGTTGCAATTGAGTTATGTATTTTTTCCACCATAATGATTTATTGCTAAGCAAATGCAACGCTGTGATCAAATAGTAAGTGTACATTATCATGTGGACAAATGCATTTACAGTACCGAAAAATGCAATATGGCCTCCTGCAATAAGTAAATCATCGTTAGGTTCATTAGCATCGCGTAAATCGATCAAATATACTTAGTTGACGAGTTACATGAAATACACATTACCTGGATAATACTTGGTAACAAACCATCCGAAAGTGAATACTAATGTATGATGATACACGTGCAGAAATGTAACTTGAGATTGTTTTTTTCTCAATACAAAAAACACCTAGTAAGTTAACGAAAAAAATTAATCACTAGGTATTATAACTTAATCACTATGGTCACACTTGTGTAAGTTTACTCCAACACCTTAGAGCAACGATCAGACGAAAATTAGTTCTGGCAAATATGCAAATAATGTTACAATTATTAGAGTAATTCTCTGGTAAGTATTCGACATTTAGCCATAGGGAATGAAACAATCAACATGAACATAGATGAATCCACCAGTAACAGGAAAGATGTACGAAAAAAAGCCTACTTGAAAAGCAACGAACAGATCACTATTGTCTGAAGATACGTAAGTGTTATGACGTAGGAATTTGAATTAGTATTACCTACGGAAGCATTCTTCCTTCAAATTAGAATTCAGATGCATTGCCCATAGTCTACATATTTACTGATTAAAGGCATTCATTACTACAATGTGAGATAATCATTGAGGAATTAGGTAAACAGGCCCATCCCCCATAGCAATGCATCGACGATGACGATGAACCATGTAAGTAAATGAAAACAGCTGTTAGTGAATCACCGTTTGATGTACCTAATTACTAAAAGCGTTAATGTGTTCGGTTTGAGTAGGTAATTCAATTAGCATGCGATGCCAGTAGCTTAATCACAGCTCATAAATCCAAAATCAGCTTCTGGAGTTTCTGGTAGTGGTAGGTCGTTGTGTATTGAGGAATCTCTTCGGTTATTTCTCAACATTGATGTGATGAGATGAAGAAGCTTCAAAAGCATTGAACAGATAATTTGATTTAATAAGGCCAATGGTTTTCGCATGCTTATGATAATTGCTAATAACTGCACCGAAATCCGAATGCCCTGTATCCTTTGTGTTAGAAGTAGAAGTAATTGAATATTCAAAAACACATACCGTATCCAGTAGATCAAGTAATTTCGTCATGAAGTACACCCATACTGCTCTGGCTTGCTGGAAACATAGAAACACACAACACCATGGTTTGTTAATTCACAATATCGCGAAATTGCTCAAATTAATCGCGATTTTTAAAGATAATTAATGAAAATACGATCACGAATCGCACTAATATCAAAGCTAATGGCCGCTTGATGAAATTTCTGGCAAAAAGTAACTAGATGTAATCCGTAATCGATTATCGAAATCGATTAGCTTATCAAAAACAAAAAAGCATTGATAAGGGAGGTATATTTGATAAGAATGGTCAAAAATCATTTTTTAACCCCATTTCGAGATGTTTATGATCACTTTAGACATTTATTAAACGCTGTTATTGTGAATAATAATTAAAAATAGGATTTAATTCAATTAATCGTTCCAGTAAAAGACTGAGCCTCAAGGTCGTTGCACTGTTTCAGGGGGAAAATTTTTGTTGTCATGTTATGTTATCAATCAACATTCACGATGACGTCACCTGACGTCGGCCCTTTTTATTTTTTTTTATCAGTTTTTACTTTGTAGTCAAATTTTTGTAAAAAATGATTGCTATGGCTATTGCAGTAGGCCCAACTTTGGATAAAAAGGTCGGGGGTCAGAAATTTTGATAATTCTCGACGTTTTGAGCTCAAACTAGACGATTCCCGGTTTGTCAGTTTTTATATATATACCTAGATTTTTATTTATTTTTATTTATAAGTTTCAGCAGGATTGAGATTTTTACATTTTATGACCTGGAACCTGGAACCTGCTCTAATTGATCAAATCAACTCAAACTTAGGGAATAGGGTTCTTTTAGGACCTAAAATTGACCCCCGCAGTTTGAAGGGCCAAAGTTGAAAATTACAGAAAGGTCATTTTTTGGAGGGGCATAATATGATCCCAAATAGATGAAAAAGGTTCAAAATCATACCATTGGTCAGTACTCCCGTTGTGATCAACATATCCAAATTTCAGCTTCCTAGGTCATCCCCACCCCAATTAAGGTGGGAAAACCACATTTGACCCCAGTTTTTGACCCCCTCACCCCCAAAATCGATCTAAAAGGTCCAAATTTTCAGCATACAATGGGAGGGTGCCCCATGAGTGATTATTGCAGGTTTCAACCTTCCAACCCTATTTGACCTCTCTCTAGGATCAAAAAAGTGGATTTTTTTTGCTAATTTACGTGTTTTTCAATTTTTCAGACAGCCTGTAGCCCCTCCAAATTGACCTAGAGGGTCCAAATTTTTACAGTACAATGGGAGGGTGTACCCGAAGTGCCTTTTGCATGTTTCAACCTTCCAACCCTATTTGACCAATTGACCCCTTTCCTGAGTCAAATGTGTTTTTCGATGTTTAGGAAAGCCTACAGCACCTTCAAATTGACATAGAGGGTTCAAATTCAAATGTTCACAGTACAATGGGAAGATGTACCCGAGACCCCTTTTACCGGTTTCAACCTTCCAACCCCATTTGACCTGTTTCAGGGTCAAGACAGGTTTGTTACCATACTTTTTGCAGGAGGAAGAAGAAAGTTGGGTGAAGCCCGAGGGGGGTGCAGGGGGGAAGGAGTCCTCTTGCGAATATAAGAAGGAAACCGCGGAAAGAGAAAGTTGGGCGAAGCCCAAGGGGTGGTTCAGGGGGGGACAAAGTCCACCCCAAATGCAGGCGAAGCATAGGAGCGAAACGAGGGTGCGAGTAGTTCAAGAGCCCTCAATGTTTCTGGCACAAAAATTTGGCTCTTACGTAGCGGCAGACTGCTACGACTTTTTTCATTTTGAGCTTTATTTTGAGTTTTCGATGATGTTTTGAACTTTTGACTACTGATAATGGATACAATTTTAATTTGAGTTTTGATTTTGACGTTCAAGTTGAGATCAGGCTGCAAGTGCAAGAGTAAAGTCAGAGTAGGTGAGAAAATACTGAAAAGAGCAGGACAGACTGACAGCCGTATAGCCTCGAACGTGAGCCCTGAAACTCAAACTGTGATCAGGGCTTTTCAGGGCTTGTGTAAATTTTGTAAATTGGAATTACCGTTCTGTGCATCTCAAAACTTCAAAAGTCAAAAAAGATGATTTTCAAAAAAAAAAAAATTACAACTTCAGCAAAAAGTTTGATACATATTTCAAGTTTTTTTTGGTATATTATTTATAATAAGTATTCTGTAGGGGTCTAGTTTATCGTTCTTTGAAAAATGATACCTACTTAAAAAATTTGGAGAATAATTAAAAATTCCAAAAAAAATTTGATTAAAAAAAACTGTTCCATTCAAATACCTAATTTTGAAAAAAGCAATTGGAATCTGCCCTTATGAGGCTTTTTTTTCAACATAAAATTAAATAAGATTTTCCTTTTATTCTTTATTAAAATTGTAATTGAAGGGTTTCATGGAAAAGGGGCTTTGGTCAATTTTTTTCCACTGATTTTTATAAGTTCAAATAGACTTAAAAAAATTTTCTACAAGCCAACATTTTCCTAAAAATTCAATACGTTCAAATATCAAAATTGTAAATGAAAAAAAAAAAACAAGAAAAATGACCAAGGCCCCTTTTCCATGGAACCCTTCAACTTCAAGCCCCAAAAAGCCCCGGAAAGCCCTGAACACTTCATTCAAGCCCTGGACACTGAGCCCTGAAACCCAAACCCAAAGTTTCCTGGGCCCCAATCCGAGCCCAAGACCGCATAAATTTTTGATTGAAAGCCCAAGCCCCAAAATCCGGAACCCAAAACAAAATCGTTCGAGGTCTCATCCCACCCTTTGAAAGAGTAAATAAGGTAATAGTGATTTTTTGACGTTTACCTACTCCAAGATTATACTTGAATGTTTTTCAAGTGTTTCGTTCATTTTTTTTCACGTTCTTCTAACAAAAACAATCGGTTGTGATGTGTAATTGGGTAATTAAATACTTATAATTTCAAATTTTTCAATAAAAACGAGCAAAAATTCTCTGTTTTTTGGCCTAAATTGAAAAAAAAATAGAGATAAGAGTAGGAGTAGGTAAATGAGATAATAGGTACTCTTTCCAATCTTCAGAAAGATCCTTTTTAATGGTAAATAAATTGACAAAGTGGTGAAATCCTCACTCTCTTCAAAATTCAAATTGAATGAAAGTGAAACTCACCTAAAAGGATAGTTTTGATGTGTAAATTCACATCAAATAAATTTTTGAGTTGACCCTCCCTGACTGTATGTGCTCAAAATTCTGTCTCTAAAGTCTAAAAAGAATTTGATCCAAAATTTCTGAAACTTTCACAGAAAATATCCGCTATGTGCAGGTACAAGAATGTGAATTTCTTCAAAAAATTATATATTTTAATTTTTGGATTTTTCTCGCTTCCACCTCTCAAATTGTTGATTTTAATTTTTTGAAAATTTCTATAAATTTCACTTTGAAATCAAGTTTGCGTCGGTCCGAGAAACCGTTCATCGCAAAAAAATCAAAAAAAATTTGTAAATCTTGGTCAAAATTTTTCTGAATTATACTCTCAACTCTCTTTACCTGCATGAAAAAACCTCTCAAAAATTGAAATCTGTTAAACTGGTTTGAATATATTTCTGGGCAAATACGTTTAAAATAACACTCTTTCTGAAACGAAAAAACCTCCCTCATCTTCATAGTTCATTTTAAGTAAGGGGAGGGGGAGGGGAGGGGTTACAGGAAAGGATTTCATGCATGCAGGTACTGAAAGTTTTTTTTTTGGTGAAATCAGTATTTTGACATTTTTATTGTGTCTTTTTACGTGAGTGCATTGCTCAAAATTCATTTACTATGCATTTCAAAAACATCGAGACCGACAAAAACTCTTTCGGTCTCGAAAGAAGCGTTCACTCCTCCCCCCATCCCTCGGTATGAGACTCCTACAAGTTTTTAAAAAATGAAGAACAGAATTCAATGGATGAAGACTTTTATTTCTGTTTTTGAATTTCTGAGATGAATAATACATATTTTTAAAAAATCATTCCCTACACTTTCTCCTAAAATGAACAACGGGGAGGAAGCAGGTTTTTTTTTGAAAAGAGAGGCTATTTAGAACGGATTTGCCCGGAAATGAGAAATTTTCAAAAGATTTTTACAGATTTCAATTTTTGATTTTTTTTTTTAAATCTCAACTTTGGGGGCTTTAATAAAAAAGTTGAATGGCACCAAGAGTGTTTGGAGAACCAAGGGATTTTTTTCTAGAAAGAGTAAAACAAATTTTTAAAAAAAATGAATTTCGCGATGGTATTTTCTTCATTTTTTGCTAAAAAGTTTCAAATTTCTCACTCCCCCCTTCCAAATTCTAAATATGTATGGGAATAGTTTTTTTTTAAATCCTACCCAGTGACTATTTTCTATGAAAATTTCAAAAATTTTGTACCATACCTTCCATGGATGAAAATATTGATTTTTGATCACATATTGTCAAATTAGTTGGGCTGGGGAGTGAGGAGGATGGTCGACTCAAAATTTTTTCAGATATGTTTCTACATCAAAACTATAACTTTTTGGGCGAGCTTCGTCCGATGTCAAGGAAGTGTTAATTTCACCATCTTACCCTTGAATAAGGCTCTTCCTAAAGAATTCATCCTTTTGGCCTTTAAAATCAGTGCTGATGAAACACTTTGGAGACATGGAGAGTTGATTTTCTCCTTTTCCTTTTCATTAAATAAAATGAATTACTTCACTTTGGGAAACATTTAGATTAGAAATACCATTACCTACAAATATATCCTACTTTGACTATAGTATGTAAATCTAGACCTACCTCTCTTCCATGTTCTGTATCCGAGTAATCGATTTCTATACAGTGAAAATTGTAATTTCCTCTAAACCATAATACTCGACAAGCCTGCAAATGAACAATAATATATTGAAATTAATTAATAAAAACTGACCATCTCTTCTGACATTTCTTTAGACGAAGAATGCTACCGAATTCAGCTTCTGTTCGGTGACTTTTTCATATACAAATACAGACCCGACCCCCCGGAGATTTTTTTGAAATTCCCTACAATGCAATGCTATAGGTAGGTAGAACTTATACTTAGGTACTATAATAGGAGTATTTACTTCTTTAACGATATACGCAGCTAGAAACACTTGAACGGCGTTATAAAGAATAATTATCTTTTCGATTTTGAACGGAGATCTGTTTTTCATCAACGATGGGCCGAGTTTTTGTACAAAGTATAAATACGATACTATGATGACAATCGGCGAGATCGGTGACCCCATTAAGAACCAGTTTCGTACTCGTGGATCTGTTAGTGTTGTACAAAATAAAAAAAAAATCCATAATAACTGATTAATTTTTAACTAAATAGTATATTACCGTACATATTTTCATATTACATACCCGCATATTTTTCTATTTCATCGAATAACTCGACACTTTTCCATATAAGCGATGTCATTTGTAAATTTATTATTAAAGATAAATTATTGGGAAAAAAATTAGATAATAAAAAACTATACGATTAATTAATCATTTTAGCGGCACAAGTATATAGGCGAAAATTTCACACAAAAGGAAGTTGAAAAAAATACATGTAATTTTACTAAATTATGTAGGTCATTTCCCTAAACATATTTTTAATATTTTTTTTTTAAACATTCGACTAAGTAAGTTTCCAGTTCGGAGTACATCGTTCATTGCCAAGGTTTTGTTGAATATTCATCGCGCTACGATCGGTACCACAAATCAATTATACGATACAAGTTCGATTCGTCGTAGGTATTTCGTAATAGGATTATTAATTAGATGTTCATCCATTATATTCAAATTAAATCTGGGAAAACAAATGCATAAATGATAATTAGAGAATATTTCTACAGTATATTCATCCTCACTTTATATAATTAGCTGTGTATTACGCGCAGCCGGAGCGTCATTTTCGATGTGATGCAATTTACGTCATTCACTCTGAGTGTTGATTTTCATATTAAGTTCATCCCTTATATGGATTCAACCTATTTTCTTTCATTTTTCAATATCTTCGATCTATTGATAATCCGTATTGTTCGATATAAAAGTTGAATATTTGTTCAAAAAAAAAACACATGTCGAGTTGACGATGCATCGATGATAAAAAAAGATCCATATTAACATATGTAGGTAATGTGCAAGGTGACTCGATTATGCAGCTGATTATACAAAGATTAAGAGACTACGTGTACTTTCATTTTATCTAGCTTCATTGCATTTTAAATTGTTATGATTTGACATCGTTAATTGAATTTATTAAAGATGACTGCAGAGAAGAAAATGGAAATAAGATTTTTGCAATGATAAAAATAATATAATCAACAATTTCGCAGCGGTGTTTACAAAACATTCTATCGACAAAAGAAGAATTTTCACGAGTAAAATATTCCATTCATGATGAGAACGATAATAACAAAGTCATTAAAATCATTTCGTTTCCTCACAGAATAGAAAAAAAAACTATAAATTTTCAACTATTTTGGCGAGTTTTTGGCACTTTTTGAATCTTTGTCTCCTTTAACACGTTTCATGATTTGTCTCGAAATGATTGAGGTGACTTCGCTCGAGTAAGTATCAGGAACCTGGAAACAATACCGATCAGAACATTGTTTCGTTGAATTTCAGCAGGATTTTGGGAATATTCGATTTACCTACCTATCCATATCAGTAATACCATAGGGTGATCCATACTGCAATTGGCACGTTGTCTTCGTTACTTGTTTCTGAAAAAAGAAGCCGAATTAGAAAATGAATACTTTTGAAAGAGTGTGAAGATTAACTTTATAATAGGTAACATCATTTTTACTAAATTGACCTGGAAAGCTGAAATTTGGTACACACTGTATTATCGACCAGCCAAATCGATTGAGCAATTCTGGAACCTCCAGCAGATTTTCAAAACTTCAAATTCCCAGAAGAATTATTCAAATGAGTTAACAAATTGAGATTTGCTCTAATAAGTCGATTGCAGGTGATTTCAAGTCTTTTTGGGACCTCCAGTGACTTTTTGAAAATTCCTGGAGCCTCCAGCAGATTTTCAAAACTTTAAATTCCCATGAAATTTTTTCAAATGCAGTTATAAAATAGAGATTTACTGTATCAAGTCAACTGCAGGTGATTTCAGGTCGTTTTGGAACCTACAGTGACTTTTTGGAAATTCCTGGAGCCTCCAGCAGATTTTCAAAACTTCAAATTCCCACAAAATTTTTCCAAATGCAGTTATAAAATAGAGATTTATTCTATCAAGTCAACTGCAGGTGATTTCAGGTCGTTTTGGAACCTACAGTGACTTTTTGGAAATTCCTGGAGCCTCCAGCAGATTTTCAAAACTTCAAATCCCCACAAAATTTTTCCAGATGAAGTTAAAAAACAGAGATTTACTCTAATAAGTCAATTGCTGGTGATTTCAGGTCGTTTTGAGACCTTCAATTACTTTTTGGAAATTCCTGGATCCTCCAGCAGATTTTCAAAACTTCAACTCCATCAAGTCAACTGCAGGTGATTTCAGGTCGTTTTGGAACCTTCAGTGACCTTTTGGAAATTCCTGGAGCCTCAAGCAGATTTTCAAAACTCCAAATTCCCACAACATTTTTTTCAAATGAAGTCAAAAAACAGAGATATGCTCAATTAAGTCGATTTCAGGGTATTTCAAATCGTTTTGAAATCTCTAGTAACTTTTTGGAAATTCCTGGAGCCTCCAGCAAATTTTCAGAACTCCAAATTCGCACAGAATTTTTTCAAATCAAGTTAAAAAAACATAAATTTATTCCATTAAGTCGATTGCAGATGATTTCAAGTCGTTTTGGAACCTTCAGGGACTTTTTGGAAATTCCTGGAGCCTCCAGTAGATTTTAAAGACTTCAAATTCCCAGAAAAATTTTCCAATTATGTTAAAAAATAGATATTTGCTCTAATAAGTCAATTGCAGGTGATTTCAGGTCGTTTTGGAACCTTCAGTGACCTTTTGGAAATTCCTGGAGCCTCCAGCAGATTTTCAAAACTTCAAATTCCCACAACCTTATTTCACATGAAGTTAAAAATCAGAGATTTACTCTAATAAGTCGATTGCAGGTGATTTCAAGTCGTTTTGGAACCTTCAGTGACTTTTTGGAAATTCCTGGAGCCTCCAGCAAATTTCCAAAACTTCAAATCCCCAGAAAGTTTCCCCAAATGAAGTTAAAAAACATCAATTTATACTCTAATAAGTCGATTTCAGGTGATTTCAAGTCGTTGTGGAACCTCCAGTGACTTTCTGGAAATTCCTGGAGCCTCCAGCAAATTTTCAAAACTCCAAATCCGCACAAATTCTTTTCAAATGAAATTAAAAAATAGAGATATACTCTATTAAGTCGATTGCAGGTGATTTCAGGTCGTTTTGGAACCTCCAGTAACTTTCTAGAAATTCCTGGAGCCTCCATCAAATTTTCAAAACTTCAAATTCCCACAACATTTTTGTCAAGTTAAAAAACAAGAGATATGCTCAATTAAGTCGATTTCAGGGGATTTCAAACCGTTTTGAAAACTCCAGTGACTTGTTGAAAATTCCTGGAGCCTCCAGCAGATTTTCAAAACTCCAAATTCGCACAGAATTTTTGGAATCAAGTTAAAAAACAGAGATTTATTCTATTAAGTCGTTTGCAGGTGATTTCAATTCGTTTTGTAACCTCCAGGGACTTTTTGGAAATTCCCGGAGTCTCCAGCAGATTTTCGAAACTTGAAATTTTCATAATATTTTATCTGCTGGGGGCTCCAGAACAGCTCGAAGTGCTTCAAAATTGGTCCCAATCGATTTTGCAGGTCGAAAATACAATGTGTATCAAATTTCAAATTTTTAGGTCAATTTGATGAAATTTTGATTTTTTAGCTCATCTTTGGCACCAATTTAATTTTCAAAAAATAATCTAAAATTCACAAAAAATCGAAAAATGCAAATTTTTGGCTCGTGATATGTTTTTGCATGCTCTTCTGATCTAGCTTTGTACGGTTCAAAAATTTTTATACGAATTGAAAAAATCAAAATCTGCGATTCAAGTTGCAAGCCAAATTTTTTTAAACGAGTTTGCTTTTGAAATATTCCTTAGGATGTCTGCTTTAAGAAAAAATATGTCCTAGAGGATCGTTGCGTTGAGAAAAGAGAAGCCGACAGATATCCCTATTATCATAATTATTATATCATCTACTTTATAAAATCATTACTGGTTATCGAAGAAAAACTCCTCATCTCCCAATCGATCTGAAAGCACTTCACAACAATTGTCAAACTCTTTCTTTCTAGACCTGAAAATAAATATTGCAGAATCAGAATTTGGTTATTTTGATCTTAAAAATTAATCTAAGGGAGAAAAAATAATCATAATTTTATACCTCGTCAATGCTTTTTTTAAGCCAACCAACAGCGTCAAGACGAAACAATGCAGGGAGTTGAACCGACGATGCATTACTTTACTACTTTACTAGCAGCAAAATCAATAATGAAATCCAATTCCACGATTAGATATATATTGATATTGACCTGAGTCCAGATTTTATAAAAGGGACTTTACCTGAAAAAAAAACCAAAAAAGTAAAAATCAATCAGCTGATGGAAAATTAATCATATTTTTGAGCATCGAATCGAAGTGTTTACCGGTAGTCTGGTAGGAGATACAAATTCTGCATTCGGTTGACAGCATAGACCGTAATTCACATTCAGAATCATTCTTCAAATAACTTTTCACAGCTAAGCAATATTAGAGCAATCCGGCATCAGCAACTGTTCAACTTTGTATGGCATTTATACAGACAATATGTATCATGATCCCATTCTACTTGAGCTGAAATATGTAAGATGAAATAGATCAACTAATGTAGTCATAAATCTTGGGAATGATTTAATATACTCACATTTAAAGTAATCGTTGATGATCGCAAGAATGGGAATATTTCTACTCATTTTGACAACGTTTTTACAAGAAACGAAGGCAGTTTCAGGAAATATCAACGATGTAATGTAATTCTACTACTAGTACTAATTAGTTTTATTATTAATTTCATTTAATTCAACGTTTTAATTAGTTTACAATATAATATATTATAATAATATTATAATTTCAAAAAAAAATTAAAATAATTCATTCTCATCTCTGCGCTATCAGCTTATCAGTAAATGGTAATAAATATTAGGGGTCCCCAAAGAAGAAATTCTGTGATTGGAAAACGATGATTTCGTTTTATTTAGTAAGTAGCCCACAATCGTAATAAGTAAGATTAAAAATGTAATTTTTAAAATACTTTAAGATGATTATTTCTATTGTTTATGAATTAAAATGAGTAAATATTTTTAAAAAGTTGAAAATCTTCAAATGTCCAAAAATGTTGAAGTGCCATTTTTGAGCACCACTCAACGCCGAAAACACAACAAACAACAATCTTATCAATTGGAAATTGTTCAAAAATAAAATTTCAAAATTGAATTGAATGTAATAATTTCTACTCAAAATGCTCAAATATTGAATAATTTATTCATTTTAAATGGAAGAATCATCGACCAACTGTGATAGTAAGTATTCAACATATCAAACCCATCTTCACCAGTGAAACATCAGCCTAATTTATTGTTTTCTTACAGATGATAATCTATAGCTTTTATATAGTTTCAAAATCCGGTGGTTTAATCTTTAATTACGATCATGTAACTCCGAAAGTAGAAATAGAACAAACTTTCAGCTATCCTTTAGATTTCAAACTATCCAATGAGAATAAAAGAGTGGTAGTATCATACGGACAACGAGATGGAATCGTGGGTCAATATCCATTCTTTCCGTTTAATTTTCCAATTCTATATGTACAATACATAAATCTCTAATCGTCTATTTTTACAGTTGGTCACGTCTTAATGTCAGTAAATGGAATAACAGTCACCGGACAACTACTCGAAGATGGTAGAGATGTATTCGAGTTGTTGGAAAATTCCGAAAATTACCCTCTAAGTTTGAAATTTGGCAGACCCAAGATGACCACAAACGAGAAGATATTTTTAGCCAGTATGTTCTATCCGTTATTCGCTATCGCTAGTCAATTAAGCCCTGAACCGAAAAGCTCTGGGATTGAAATGCTCGAAGCTGATACGTTCAAATTGCATTGTTTTCAAACTCTAACAGGTGAAGTGTTTGAGGAACGTTTTCAACGAAACGAGTGTTTCATTTTTAGTAATTTGAATGTGTTTTGTTTCAGGTGTCAAGTTTATTATCGTAGCAGAACCTACGGAATTTACATTGGATGCTTTACTAAAGAAGATCTACGAATTATACGCCGATTATGTGTTGAAGAATCCGTTTTATTCTTTGGAAATGCCAATACGATGCGAATTGTTTGATCAGAATTTGCACGCTTTGTTGGAACAAGTTGATAAATCAGGGTTAACTAATCTATAAGTTTTGTTACTTTTATACATATTTGAAATTTGAATGTTAATAAATCGTTTCATTTTCATAATCTGTTGTTTCTGTTTCTCTTCAGTTTCATTCTAATTCATTTTTTTTTTTTTTTTTTAAATAAAACATACCTACACAATATAAAACGAGTAAAAAAATATATTTATTTTCAACATTTTAAAACAACTTGGGAATGTGAACTGACCAATCGAATTTTCCATCGCACTGCTTCAAAAAAAAAAAAAAAAAAAACGAACGAACGACCTGAGAATAACATCTCCAATCTCGTAATAATAACAAAGAAAATCCGATCCCATCGCTAATAAAATCATTTTGATTACAGGTAAACCTCGAAGCGTATTGAATTCACAATATTCTTAAAATAAAATAGTACATCTAATAAACGTAACAATAAAATACAAAAAATACGATTTGATTATTCTAGTTGCCGAACTTAATAAAATTGGTTCTTTTCTCGTCTTGAATAAAAGCTCATCCGAAGAATTACTATTTCCTCCCGGATTCATTAATTCTGCTTTGACCGAATACTTCGTCTGCGGTTTTAAATTATCAATGGTACAGTGGGTTTTATTAGTGTTGGAGATTTCTGCACGAACGAAAACACACCAGTTTTATTGATCAATTCGTTAAAAAAAAAAAAAAAAGAGGTAAATGCTACAGTTGTTATTATTACTAACTTTTATTCCTACAGGTGATTAGTTTGGCCTTTTTCCATTTCTCTTCGTAGCTGCAATACGTGTACTCGGTGTAGAACATTTTGCATACGAATTCATAAGAGGGGTAAGGTTGTACGCTGATGATGACCGAAGTGTGGTAAACATCGTGAATTAGGAGTTTAGGAGTTTCGGGTTTATCAATCGATTGTAATTCGATGTTGATGGTTTGCATTCCGAATGGATTAGCTGCTTCGCAAATGTATTCTCCTAGAACTCCGCTGTTGGCGTAGAATATCTGAAATTTGATCAATTTAATTTTATAAATCGAATACCTACACTTAAGTCCTGATTGTATATTAATTTTGAATCAAAAATGAAATCAATTTATTTACCTCTAATATACTAATGTTATCCTCGTTATAGATTTTCAAATTGTCAATTTTCGGATCAATCGGTTTGTTATCTCTGTACCAAATGAAATACGCAGTAGGGTGAGCGATTACTTGGCAAGTAAGGTTTCGACTCTCAGATCGGAATCCATACACGGTGATGTTTTTTTCCAATGCAACCGGTTTATCTACACGTCCATGTGTAAATATAATTTCATTATTGTCTTATTTGAAGTAAAGTTAGATAAAGCACGAAAAGAATTCACCAGGATGTCCATTAGATGCATACCTATTTACTTTTTGACCTTCAAAAACAAAATTTCATGCGAGTTTTGATCTCGAGGTAGGTACTTCTTGCTACAAATCCCATACTTGGAGTAGGTATTGAATATCGCCTTTCTCCCCCTCCCCCCAACACTTGAAATTGAAATATATTCAGAATAACTTTTGAAAACATAAAAAGTTGTTTCAAGGGTCATTCTGAAGCCTCCAAGATTTTCTCCATTTCCTTAGAGATTTCAAATCGTTTTGGGAGGATTAAAAATGAATTTAAGCACCCAAAACATTAGTCGTTGCTCATTTGGTACCCTCTCGACTTTTTCAGATGGTTACTGCAAAATTCCAGGAGTGTGAGTTCAAAAACGAATTTTTGACCACCCCAGCGATTTAAAATTTATGGAGAAATTTGAAAATTCTCTGGAGGCTCTAAAAAGGTCAAATTGAGATTGTTTTCGAGTCAACTGATCAAGTAGGCATTCTAGACGATATCTTGTCAGAAAATCCTCTCGTTATGTACCTTCTTCGAAAATTGAATTTTTTTGTTTTTTTTTGGAATTTTTCAATCAGCCAAAAATTTACTTTTGAACTCGTGCTCCTCGAATTTCGCAGTAACCACCTGAAATAGTCGAAGGGGTGCCCAATAAGCACCAACCAAAGTTATAGGGCTACAAGGTCCATTTTGGAACCTTTCTAGAGCAATTTGGAATTTCTGGAAAAATTTGAGAAATTGCTGGAGGCTCCAGAATGGCCTAAAAAACTGGCATTGTAAATATGTGGAGACTAATCCGAGGGAATAATTCACATTGGTTCACGTTGCTAAAAAAAATCTACATTTATGAAAAAGTTCAAAAATTGCCCTAAAACATCTTTTTTTGAATTTTCAAAAATTTGTTAAAAATCCAAAAATGGACTTAGGCACTTGAAATTTTGGTTTCTGAGGTTTCAAGACATGTTTTTCTGATCTGGCTTAGTTTCGTTCAAATCGAAGAGTGCGAATTCAATCTTAGGGTTATTTTACGCCAAATCAGCTCGGTTTTGGATTTTAATTTGCTATTTTATTTACTTACTCCGATTTTGCTAAAAAAAAAAAGTTTGCAGGTTCCTTATACTTACTTGTGGAGATCGAAAATCACTATTTTTGGCTCCCCAGCCACTATCAGGGTAGATTTGAGGCCTGGGGGGGGGGTTGCTTTTTAAACAATTGAAATTTCTCGTTTTAATACCCAATTTTGGATTTTAATTGTTCGGTGCTGTTGAAACCTGCAGAAAAGCTGTTTATTGCGTTTTAAAGGTAATTGAGAGTATGTAGTTTCAAAAATATTCGCAAAAAATTCCAAAATTTCAAAGTTGAACTTGTTTTGAAAGCTCAATTTTCAAAAACTAGCCAAATTTTGGGGCTGCGATTTGAAAATTTGAAAACAATCCAAGAAGCATACATCTATGATATTTTATGAACTTTTTCGTGAAAGGATTTTCAAAATCATGGAAGGGGGGTGAACAAAATCCATAAATTTTGGTCAAAATGTAAAAAAAAAGTCAAATATTGTGTGACATATCGTTTTATATCGCCCAATACGAATATTAGGTTATTTTTCCAATTCGACCCCTCTAACGCCCTCATTAGTCTCTCAAATTTCCTGAAAATTGAAAAAATCGCGTGACATACGAAACTTATCAACTTATTTTTTTGATTCAGATCTTCGTCCAGTCATTTTAGCAAAATTTTTGGTCAAATCTCGAAAAAATGAGGGGGAAGGCTGAATTTCACATTATTTGTTCAGATTGGTCTCTAAAACAACCCATCAAAAGTTGCAACTCGCAACTTGCTGGCTACCCCCGCATGAAGTCATTAACCTTTGCCGATACACATTTTTCGGCTGTATCCCGTTCAAGAGGAAAAATTTTCGAACAAAAATTGTTCTACGCTAAATTTCCTGTAATCATGAATCATGACCAGTTCAGTTGAAATATATTTTTCGATTTTTGGTGAATTTTTGAAAATCATATTTACGCCAAAAATGAGGAAAAAATCAAAATTTCACCGAATTGAGATATAAAGCTGATAAATTTGGGACATAGCCTATTTTCGACCTACCAAATCGATTGGAAACGATTTCAAACCGTTTTGAGCACTTCTGGAGCCTCCAGCAGATTTTTGAAACTTGAAATTCCCACAAAATTTCATCAAGTGAAGTTGGAAACCTGAAATTCCGTCTGTAAACTAATTTCAATACGCTAGGGAGTCGACTGCAAGTAGATTACAAGTCGTTTTGGAGCCTTTAGCGAGTTTTTGGACATTACTGGAGTCTCCAGTAAACTTTTGAAACTTGCAATTTCTACAAAATTTCCTCAAATGGAGTTGAAAAGCTGAAAGTTGATTCGTATAGATTTTGTGTCATTTTTTGAAAAACAGAAGTTTCTAAGAACCTGCCGGAGACTCCAAAACTGATTGAAACTACCTTCGATCTACCTCAGAATAATGTCAAAAATGAAATGTCTCTTTTGGCAAAATTTCATGGAAATTTCGAGCATTGAAAAATCTGCTGGAGGCTCCGGTAATTTCCAAAAAGTCGCTGGAGGCTCCAAAACGACTTGAAATCTACCGATAGTCGATTTCATAACGTATTGAAAATTAGTTTACAGAGTGAATTTTAGCTTTCCAACTGCTTTTTATGAAATTTCAAGTTTTTAAAATCTGGTGGAGGCACTAGGAATTTTTGAAAAGTCGCTGGAGGCTCCAAAATGACTTAAAATCTACTTGTAGTCGACTCCCTAGCGTATTGAAATTAGTTTACAGAATGAAATTTATCTTTCCAAACCGCTTTTGATGAAATTTTGTGGAAATTTCATGTTTCAAAAATCTACTGGAGGCTCCAAGAATTTTTAGAAAGTTGCTGGTGGCCTCAAAATGACTCAAACCCACCAGCAGTCAACTTACGTAATAGCGTGTTTCTGTTTAAATTGGATTGCAGCGTAAATGTCAGGTTTCCAACTTCACTTTTGATGAAATTTTGTGGGAATTTCAAGTTTCAAAAATCTGCTGGAGGCTCCAGAAGTGCTCAAAACGGTTTGAAATTGTTTTCAATCGATTTGGCAGGTCGAAAATAAGGTATGACCCAAATTTATCAGCTTTATATCTCAATTCGGTGAATTTTTGATTTTTTCCTCATTTTTTGCCAAAATTTGATTTTCAAAAATTCACGAAAAATCGAAAAATATATTTCAGGTGAGCTGGTCATGATTCATGATTACAGGAAATTTGACGTGGAATAATTTTAGTTCAATTACTTTTTTCCCTCTGACCAGGGTTGGCAAGTAGACTATATAGTCTACTTTACACGCTTTGTCTACGTGTAAACAATGTTACTGTAGACAACGATAGTTTACATGTAGGCATTGTAGACTATGTAAACTATGTTAACTATGTAAACTACAAAGTAAAACTGTTTTATGTTTTAGAATAAAGCCTTTGTTACATGGATTTTGGCAGAAGATTTTAAAAATTTGTGATTAAAATCCAAAAAGTGTTCAAAAACGAGACATACTTACTTTGCAAAAAAGCTACCTATACTTTTCATTTTTGGCAATTCTTAGCCCATCTAATTCTTGAAAAAAAATGAAAATGTTTAGCAATATTGTCAAGCTGAAAAGCGAGAATTTGACAATTTTAGCAAAACACAGCATTTTTCCAATTTTTTTCTCGAAAAATGAGATTTTTTTGCATTTCTCGGGTAAAAAAATGAAACTTTTGAAGAATTTGTAGAAAAAAAGGCTTTTAATGTGTTTGCAAAAAATGAAAATTTTTAGCAATTTGGCTGAAAAAATTAGAATTTTCATCAATTTTTGAAAAAAAGCAAGTAGGTACTTACTTTATTTTTGACAACTTTTGGAAGGGAAAAAACTTGAAAAAAGCCAAACTGACAATTTTAGCAGAAGTAGATATCGTCAATTATTAGTGAGAAAATTATACTTTTTCACAATCTTTGTCGAAAATACAAGATTTGTTTTCTTCAATTTTTCAGTTAAAAAGTGAGGGTAAATTTTTACAAAATAAACGACAATTTTTAGCAAGAAGGGAGATTATTTGGGAATACACAACTTCAAAGTTGGCATACATTACACATAGTCTACAGGAAGTCTACTTTACATGAAGTTTACATAGATTACACGACAAATGTAGACTATGTAGACAAAGATAGTCTACGCGTAGAGAACCAACCCTGCCTCTGACCCTTCATTTCGGCGATATAGCCGAAAAAAGGAAGATTATTGACAAAGGTTAATGATCTATTTCGGAGGTAGCCGACATATTGCGGGGGTGCAACTTTGGTAAAAATATTTTCGAGTCTACCGGTAATCGACTTCACGTTTTAAATTGTCGATTTTCTCTTTTAAAAACAATTTTCATAAAATTGACAACTTTACCCCCTCCTCAGTAAGGTTTAAATCGCCATTTAGGGGAAAGCTGAACTGGTCATGCTGATAGGAAATTTAGCATAGAACAATTTTTGTTCGAACATTTTTCCTCTTGGACCCTCCATTTCATCGATACAGCCAAAAAACGTGTATCGGCAAAGGTTAATGACCTCTTGCGGGGTGCAACTTTTGATGGGTTGTTTTAGAGACCAATCTGAACAAATTATGTGAAATTCAGCCTTCTAACGTTACATTATTGCGAAAATATTCAATTCAAATAAATATTACTTAACTATCGCAGAGCAAATACCCCCCCCTTCCAGAAAAAATTAACTCTTGAAAAAAAAATGTTGAATTATATAACTACCAACATTATTCAATGTTTTGTTCACTTTTTTGTGTTCAATGTAACGATTCCATCATATCTCTGTCTTATCTTTCGTACTTTTTACAAAAAAAAATCCGAGTGATATGTATTTTTACGTAGGTACAACGGAAATGAATTCGTCATCGTTATAATGAGTTAATAAGTCAGTATACGAATATGCTACCAAAGCAGACTTGATTGATAAGATTATGAGAAATACAGACTCCGCACAGAGATTTTATCGAGCTAAGAAATTGTTCGTAGCTGACAGTCAAACGAGGTTCAACGACAGGGAAAGAGATATTCACTGTTCAGGGAAAAAAAAGGCAATACGATTTCTAATTTTTTTAAATGATGATTTTATACTGAAAATTTGGAAGTTTTCAATTGATTTGGTTTAATTTGTAATGTTTTTAAAATTATTGATTTTTCCATCTTCAAAAATTTTTGAAAATTTAAAAATTATTAATTATTTCGAAAGAAGCAAGGGCCATACTCCTGCCCCCTCCTCCTCCCCCATCATTCAGTATTATAAAAATAGAATCTGTGGACTTTGGTTACGAGTAGAATATCTATTTTTTTCCCTTCAAATTCATTCTCTCTGTACGTGTCTTTTTAGCCCCTCACTTTTCTCAAAATTGGGAGGTTTTCAATTTTTTCTATTTTTTTGCGTCACTGAAACAGGAAAATATTTTGTAATGCAGTGGTACCAATTTTTTTATCATTTCCCCCAATTTCTAAAAATCGAAAAAATTTCACAAGTTTTTGGCTAGGGACCTATTTTCTTCAATTTTTTGAAATCGAGGAAAAAATGATCAAAAAGTTGGCACTACTGCGTTCCAAAATATTTCCTCAGTTTCAGAAATGATATCTTTTAATATTTTAGCATAATTAATGCGAAATATTTGCAAAGAAAAGATTTTCAAAACACGACTTTATCCAAAAATAAGCAATTTTAAAATTTTCAACCGTTCAGTAGAACCCTAAAAGCGGTCTTGGATTTTGATTGCAAGAGCATAAATCGAAGCAGAATCTCAAATACTTTCATTCGAGACATCGAGACTGTGTCATTTTCCCCAAAACAGGTTGTGTAACGTTAGGAGCGAAAAAACTACGATTTTTTCAAAAATGCACCCTCTTTGAGGGCCCAAATTTCACCTCCCTGAACACCTCCAGAGCTAAAAAAATTTCTCAGTAACTTTCAACTCAAAATGAAGATCTCTGCTGACTTTCGTCCAAATTCGTCGATTTTTTTTTCGCAATTTACCCTACTGGACACCCTGTTTTAAATTTTTTTCACTACTTACGTCGAACTTTGAGTCGAAATACTAATTCGGCATCTCTATTTTGTAAGATTTTCTGAAATGCTCGACATGTGTACGTTCCAGATTCCTTCCAGGTGGTATCAGCTATTTTCAGAGAGACCCCTTGCATGCTGTACTTAGATGATGGATACATTGGCAGCATGGCTACGAATAAAAGTTAATAATTAACCCAATGATAAAAGTAGGCATATCTATCCTATCCTCCAATTAAAAATATGTATCATGCCGGTATCTAATATCTATAACACTGTGCACGAGTGCATTCAGCAACTAAAATATTCAAGGTTAAGTTACGTTAGGTTGGGTTATATTCGTACCAGCTATAAGTTCATCGTTAAAGTACCACGATATTTCTGGGGTTGGTTCGCCATCTGGCAAACAATCGAGAACAGCTTCGGTTCCTTCATTTACTACTATTTCTGTGGTGGTATTTTCAAATGTGGCTGGTTCTGAAAATTTCATAATTCAATCGTAGCTTTATTAGCTCTTCGCTATGTTTATCAGCATCCTATTTACACATAGGCTGCAAACTCTGCAGGAATAGGTACCTATATAAGTATGTGCTTACTTATCACAATTAGTTCGAATGCTTTGCTGTATTTCTTGCCTCTGATGTTCGTCGTACAATTATAAAACCCTTTATGCTCTTTTCGAATTTTATTAAATTTCAACTGCAGAACATTTTCCAAAGGTTTCTTCACAGCAGAAACACCCGGAATTCTATAAATATTTGCTCAAAATTAATAAAATGATGTGTTAAGTAAAGATCTACATATAATAGTAATTTTGAAATATTCAAGATCACACATACGATCCAGTATTCACATCACGTCCGGTTGGATTCAACCATATTTTATCGCCTTCTCCTTCGCATTTCACGTTGTAATTTTCGTTCACATATTGAATCACTTGGAGCCAAGGAGGCTGTAATTTTAATTCTGCTGATATTCCCAATGGTTCTGGAAATGAAATTTAAATCTTAGGTACCTACTTGACTAATATCAAATAAAATGAAATGTAAATGGTATGAAAAAAAATCAAGTAACTAGGCCCCCAGTACTTATGGAAAAGTAGACCTATTCGGATTTTTTTTCAAAAGGCTTTCAAATTTCTCATTACACAATTTTTCTCAATACATCGAAACGAAAATATTTCCATAAACTTAATTCGAGTATGTACAATTTAAGGTTATTATTTTTCGTAGGTACGTAAACAAGACCTTTATGGCCGATAAAAAAAAAATAAAAATAGATTAATGTCAACGTCAACCGCGTTGAACTTGCAAAATAAACACGTCGAAGAAGGGACTTTCATCGTTTCTGCAAAAGCGACTCAACGTCGCCGACGAATTGATTTTCCAAACTTAAGGCGCCATTTAGAAAATGATGCCGATTACTTTCTATAATTTATAAGCAACAAATTTTATCGATTAATTTATAGGTACCTATCTGTCGAAGTAGGTCACTCAGATTTCCCATAATGATTATCTATATCTACCCACCTATTTTTATTTTCACTTTTATTTTTTTTGCATTTTTCAATCATTTTCATTTCTATATTCATAAGTTGGCGTGCTGGAAGTATAACGAAGGCTGGATTACAAAACGATACTTCTCTCTCCTCTTTTCACAAAACGTGATCTATTTTAAGATACGAAATTATTGACAGTGCCAATTTATTACCTAATTCCTACTTATAGACCATACCGATTTATTTTGATGGACAGTTTAGTCGTGAAAATGAAGCGAGATGGATTTTTTGAAGTTCATTGTAAGTGTTTGAGACCTTCTGTTTAATTGAAACTTAAGCCTGAGTCTGATGAAATTGAAACGTCTGATTCCTACCTATATCTACACTTTTTGGAGGGATTTTAAAATAAATACTTCATTGAAATACTTGCAGAAAACTCAACACAAAATATAAAAATCACTCGCAATAAGATCAAAGTCTGCAGGAACTTGGAGTATTTTTTTTTTTTTTTGCAAATAACTCTAAAAGTCATATTTTTAAAAATAATCATGTAGGCTGTATAAACTATCGATCGAGGCAGGGAGCGAAGAGCCGAAGAAGGAAATGAGCGACCACCCGGAATAATGGCCATGATGCTTCAATTGAATAAGCAAATATGTAGATAAAACTTTGAGGAAGATCAAAAGTATAGCTGGGTACACAGTTTATGGCTAAAGATTCATAGATTTCGGGAGGAGGCAGGGAAAGCAGAAATTATGGCCAAAATTCATGGAATGATGTTTTAAAAAATAGTAAAAAATTTGCAACTCAAAATTGAGCTGAATTCTCACATTCTTTATTTTACTTACATAAATTGAAAACGCAAAAAAAATGAAAAAATTTCAAGTATGAAGTTTCATACTTTAACCGGCTTTTTTCAAAAATGCTTGAATTGTCAAATTTTTTCTTCATACTTATTTTTTTCAAGTCCTGCCAAAAGAAAAGTGACGTTTGAAGGGAAATCAAAAGAGCGTCCTTCAAGAGGACTAAAACTTCAAAAAAAATAAATAAATTGAAAAGCTGTTGAAAAATTCATAAATTAGCTTTTCTTTGTAAGAAATGAGAAAAAAGGCTGGGAATTTATTTTCCAATGCCATTAACAGTTCAAAAAATTTCTATTTTTATTGAATTTTTCAGTGAATTGGAAAATGTTGACCAGCTACCTTTAAAATGAATTCATTTTTACGAATTTTTGACGATTTTTTAATATTTTTTAGAAATATCCTAGCTTTACTTCGTGCCAATTTATTGAAAAAAAAAAAAAATTCTAACAACTTGTACAGCTTGAAAAAAAGAACGAGGAAAATGTTATTTTTTTTTTTTGAAAAATCTAAAAAAAAATTCATGGAATACATTTCAACATGTTTATCAGGGATAGACAGGGAAGGGGTAGAGGGGTCAGAACTCTTCAAAATCTCCCCTTCCCCCTCTTTTATCGAATGATAGGGCGAAAAAATGTTCGAAAACACCCGATATTAAAATTTTAACTACCCAAACTAGTTCATTTTTAGATTTTTGGCGAATTTTTTAATCTTAAAAATGTTTATTTTTCAATGAAAACAAAATTTTCAGATGAAGTATTCCTCCAGTGAAGTTGACGGGGATTTTTTAATCAATTTCAATCCCCCCCCCCTTCACCACCATTTGAATCCGAATTTCACCGATTTCTCAGACGACTTGGAGCCTACATACAACGATAAGTCAATTTTCTCCATAAATGTTGGAAATCCCATAGAAGACATTGAAATCGATTCAGATAGGTGAGACTTCCATCTTTACAATTAAAGTACCTACCTACCTACAATTTTGAGTTCATCTTGAAACCCCCCTATTTTTAGTTTTTAGTGGATTCCATTTCTATCCGGATAGGAATAAGTTACTTCAAAGTTTCAAATCTCAAAAATAAGAACTAAGAATAAAAATATCAGAAATAGTCAAATTGGCTTCACATTTCGGTTTCAAGAATTCAATTCTGATAAGGGATTAAATTTCCATCAATTTTCCTAAAAAAATTCTCAATATTGCAAAACATGAATTTTCAAAAAAAATTGTTAAAAACCGAAAAATCAATTCAAACAGCTAAAATTTTGGTTACAGGATTTTTATAACACACCTTTTCTGAAAAAATCAATTTTTTCGAGATCGAAATCAAATTCTTGGTCAACCAAATCAATTTGTCCGACCTTGATAAAATTTGAAAAAAATTATTTTGAAAATCAAAATTGTTTTAAAGGCTCTAGATAGGCTGAAATTTGTAAATAATGAAATTTGATTTTGAGAGATTATACTACAAATAATTGAAGGGCTTAGGGTAAGAACAAAGTCAGCTGTATTTTTCGTTTTTTGTGAAAAATCCAGAAAAAACTTTCAGTTTCAATTTTCTGATAACTTTGAATAAATATTTGCATCACGAGAGGAATTCCCTCGGGCCAAATTTTATCAAAAATTATCAAAAACTTGAAACGATAAAGTTTTTCTATCGATTTTCCACAAAAAATTAAAAATACAGTCGACTTGTTTTCACCTCACGTACTTTATGTAATTCGGAATCAAATCTACATAAAGCTTCTGAAAAGTATTCAATTTTCTATTTAAAATTTACATTTTAGATTCGAGGAAAAACATACACAGTTTTCTATCAAATAAGACGTTCTCAAAACTCAAAAATCCGTGTATCTAAAATCAAAACGCCAATTTCCGCGAATAAAATTTCCATTGGAGGGAAGAGGGAAGGGAAGGGAGGGTTCAGAAAAGTCCTTTCTGCAGCCATGAATTTCAATTCCTTGAAATCAGAAGCAGACAGGCATTTTGAAAATGATATAAGAAAGTGAATACGAGTATCTATTTTTCATTTCAAAATCCAGTTTTTTGGAACGCTGCATCTAAAAAAGGTTAAATTCAGAAAATCAGCCCTGGTCAATTTTTTCAATTTTTTTTATGTACTTTCATTTTGGATATTTTTTGTTCAAATGGTGCGAAATTTGGCTTCAAAGTACTTGGCAAAAATGCTCCTGAATTTTCTCAATTTTTTTCAAGGGAGGGAGAGGGGAAGGTTGACTTCTAAAATCGATTTTACAATAATTTCAAAAATTACCTTAATTCCCACTTTCGTACCAATTTTCTACACTTTTTGAGCAGTAAACCCTGCCTCATTGTCCGAAAAAGCACATTTCGACTGCATTTTTTGCCCTCGAGATAACTTCATTCGGTCGAGATTTTTTTGTAATTGCCATATTTAGATTCAGCCAGTCAAATCACTCCAATTTTTACTCTTTTTGCGATGATTCAGCTAAATTTCAAACAATTCTTTTATCACCCTGAAATCTGCAATTTTTCATGAAAAATTTATCAAAAAATCAAATTTTGAGGAAACTCCTCCTCTCAGAAAATCAGTCCATGTATAAATCTCGAATTAATATTCAGAGCGAGCAGAGCTGTGCCAAAATGCACTTTTTGAAGTTTAGCTCAGTTTTTCAAAATCCGATTTCAAGACTAGATTTTTCATAATAGTTATGCCAAATATTGAACTAAAAAAATATAAAAATCATGTTTTTGAGGTCATCTCTTTCCCTTCGTGGAGAAATCGGGTTTTGATGATGGCTTCTTGCTGCAGCTTTCCAACCATTCTCTTTAAAAAAAGGTGGTTAATTTCCTTTTAAAAGAAGAATGGACATTTTTGGGCTGGGAAAAAATAAAATTTTCCTTCAAAAATGACGTTCATAGAATCAAAAAGTTCATAAAATATCGAAAAATCAATTGAAATGGAGCAAACAAATTTTGGTTCTGAAAAGGGGCCCTGAGCAGCTCTTTCTGAAATCAAAATTTCATTAAAATTCGAATCATCAGACACTTTGAACTAATTTTTATGAGTGCCTGTTTTTCATTTCAAATTTTCATTTAATTTTTTTTTTTTTGGGGGGGGGGGTTAATTACTACATAATTACATCCTTCGTGAAGAGGTTCATATTATGGAGTTTGCTAGGTTATGTTTTTAGTTTTTGGAGACTTTTAAATTCTATGAAAAGTAGACAGACACCCCTAATGCCATAATATCGATTTGAAAATTTCAAACAACTTCCACCAAGGACTTAATCCAAACAGCCTGCCTAAAGAAGAATTTCACCACCTCATTTAAAGCTCATAATTGCAAATCGAACATTTAGATACCAACAATGTCTGTTTTTTACGTCTCTTTAAACATCACACGATCACCCTCTCCTCTCCTCTCACCTCACCTCCCCCATAAATACACTCAAAGTCGAACATATAAACATCAATTAACTTGTTGAAAAAAAATGAAAATAACATATTGGCCCAAATATTTTCGACTTCACACAAAAACCTGACGTTATAGTATATGACAGACCTTCATCCATCATACTTATCAACAGACAGAAGTTACTTTCAGTTTCCGTTACCTATAGAAGGTAACCAGGAATATAGTCGGGGCTTTCCACTTCCTTACAACAATGAAATTTATGCAAAGAAAAGGCTAATTAAAACAAACACGATAACCTGTTGACGATGCACATTCTTTGGCAAAAAGTCTAGTCGTGTGTTTTTTATCTGTAATAGCGATGCAATTTTTCCTTACATGAATGTTTATAAAATGGCATTCCCTACTATTACTATATACCAACAATACCTACGTCTGAAAGCGAACGAAATTGCTGATTATGGTTTTAATTAAAATACGAACTAGACTGAGATTGCGTTTTCCCAGGAAATGAGTCATTCAGAATCAGAATATAGTCTCAAATGAGGAATAAAAGCTGAAAAAATGTATCTAAATTTTATAGGGAATAGAAATGAAATTTGGTATTCGTAAATATCGTGATTTTAGGTATCACTGGAGGCATTTAAAAAAAATGAAATTTTCAACACGATTTTCAAAATCTTCAAAAAAGTCACCCATCGTAATCACCAAATCAATCACTCGATCAACCAATTAGCACATAAGTAAATACCCCAGCCAATCTTCCTAAATACAAACAAATACCACCCAAAGGCCAAACATATCAAAAATCACTTACCAAAGATCAAAATCACAATAATCAAACAACCACGAAATTTCATAACAGCAAAGAACGCGAATAATTGAAACCAAAACCCCTTCGATTCACATTTTTACAGTAGGTAAGTAGTAAAAAAAAAAGCGCGATACAGCAACGAGCTCGAATATCAGCGAACAAATGAATGACCTAAAATTGTTTAAAGTATTGTCACTATGGTAACGCTGATGATCGGCGATTTGAACGTGGGCCAAAAAATAGTTGCATTTTGAAGCATCGTTCGCGACGACGATTTTCTAAATTTATAAAATTCGTCGCCTCGATTGACCCAACAAATTACGAGAAAATTTATCCGCGGGAAAAATCAACCGCTCCTAATTACCTCTTGTTTTTCTCAGCTTCGCATTCCACCATCGTCATCATCGTCGTCGTGAACTCAAAGGAACGAATTCGAACGTCACTAGATTAAATTTTGGCATCGTTTTCTCAAACGATTCCTCGTACCTACTCGTAAAAATTCATTTTCTAAGAGTTATTGCAACATAAGCGTCGTCGAGTCGAAAGATTTGCAAAAAAATTACACGAATCGTTCAAAAAATTCGTCTTTTGTAGGCATCCTATGGTTTCTTCACAAAGGTTAATTTCATTGGTTTTTTTCAACGTCGCGTGATCGTCGATTGTAATTTTTAGAAAAACCATTTGTGATACTCATACTGGTTATTTTCGACGTAAATGAACTGTCAAGTTTTTTTTTTATTTATAGCTCTTTCAAAAAGGTACGCCTTTTTATGCGTGTGAAATGCTTTTCCACTTGTGACCGTGTCATTGTGTCGTATAGTAAAATATAATATCATGATTTTTTTCCCACTCCTTATTACAAACATGCTAATGCAATCCTTGTGTATCACGATCCCCCCTCCCTGAATTTTATTACGATACCGGATAAATATGTAATAAACTGAATGGAAAATTTCACGTCGTTAGATAAACTCAGGCGTATATTGATTGAGTAGCATTTTTTTTTTTTTTTGTAACATTTTCATTCGACCTTTTAGGATTAGGTAAGGTAAGTAGACGTGGTCGTTGTCGTCACGAGTCATAATTAGGAACAAATTGAGCCGAAAATCAATAAAATATATTTTTCAACGAAACAGTATTAATAAAAGGTAACAATAATACAAACGAACAGCTTTTCGATCGACTACAAATATTGCAAATTGTATGAACAGTTCGCCCAATCCTGGTCTTGAACCTCCTCTCTTCGGAGAACTCGCTTTTGGTGAACTGGTTGGCCGAAGCTACTCGTAAAATGTAGTTCGTATCCGGATGTAATTCGTCTACTTCGTATCTCATGTAACTGTCCATTTTAGCTCTTGGAAGAACTGCAACACCCCCCAGAAAAATCAAATTAGGATTCCATGTCAATTCGACCAAAAAAAAAAAACAAAATGCAATTTTGAAAGTCATCCTTCCTCCAAATTTGGGTAAAATTTTCAAAAGAAATCTGGGGCATGTGATATACCGAATTGTATGTTTTTGGTGTTGCTGAACACGAATATGATGTCAGATTTTTGATTGGACCCCATATTGTTGGACTTTTACTTATTTGGGGAGGTTCTGGAAGCTATGGGTGAGGTCAATTTGAAAAACTGAGGCTATATTCGTGTTCGGCGTCACCAAAAACATACTATTTCATGTATCGCACAAACAAAACACTTTTTTGAACTTTTACCCTCCTTGGGGAGGTGCTGGGGGCCGTGGATGGGGTCCTATCAAAAATCTGACGTCATATTCGTGTTCAGCACCATCAAAAACATACAATTCGATATATCACATGCCCCAGATTTTTTTCGAAAGTTTTGCCCAAATTTGGAGGAGGGGAGCACCCCCTCCTCCAAATTTGGGTAAAATTTTCAAAAAAAATCTAGGGCATGTGATATATCGAATTGTATGTTTTTGGTGACGCTGAACACGAATATGACGTCAGATTTTAGATTGGACCCCATCCACGTCCCCCAGCACCTCCCCAAAGGGGGGAAAAGTAAAAAAAAAAATGGTTTCATTTGTGTGACACATGAAATAGTATGTTTTCGATATCGCTGAACACGAATATAGCCTTAGTTTTTCAAATTGACCTCACTCTGGCCCCCAGAACCCACCTAAACAGGTAAAAGTTCAACAAATAGGTAATGATTTCCATATAATGGGGTCCAATCAAAAATCTGACGTCATACTCGTGTTCAGCGTCACCAAAAACATAAAATTCGATATATCACACGCCCCAGATTTTCTTTGAAAGTTTTGCCCAAATTTGGGGGGAGGGGGTGCTTCTCTTTCATTAAAAGATCCTACCTCGAAAATTAAATATTTTGAAAAAGCATCAAAATGTACATCTATGAACATTTTTTCAGAATTTTAATTGGTAGCTCCCACTTACAACGCCATTTTGAAATTTGAACTTTCAATTTGAAAGTTCAACTTTCAACTTTTGAAAATTTCAAAACGCTTGAAAACTTCAAAATGAAATGCCCTTTCGAACTGTGAAATCAGTTTTGATCAAAGTATCATAGCTTTGGAGGCATGCGCTGCTGAAGTTGAGTACCTCGAGACAATGTGAAAATAATTGAAGCCCCCCTCCCCACTCACCCTCTGAGGGGGCTGGACCAAACTGATAGCGGGTTTCTTAATTTACTGAAAAAAAAATTGAGCGAAATCGAAAGACATGACTCAAAAACTTTGGTCGAATTGAGGTGGAATGACCCATTAATGAAAGAATGAGGAAAATGAGAGAAAAAAATAGCTTACTCGTGCTAAAATTTTTCTCAAAAGGGGTACCCCATTGCATATCTTCATCGACGTCGAAAAAATACTGAAAAATGTACAACGAAGCTTCGCTTTGAGTAGATACGTAAAATTCAGCCGAGTCTGAGTCTATGTCCCATAATCCGAGTACAGGGGTTCTCAGTTTGGTGGTTTTCTTGACCTGGATGGTCTGTGGGGTGCATCCTAATTCATTACAGGCTTCACAAATGAACCAAGTCTCCATCAAAGATTCGCTCAAGGTTACCTTTATGGGATAAAATAAAGACATATTATTTTTTGAAAAAATTAAATAATTCTTCCCTCATTTGTGGGAATAGGAAGTTTACCTACCATTAAAGTACTAGTATCATTACGAATAGTAATGCTGACGTTATCATTTTTAGGATTCAGAGGTTCCTTGTGCTTATTATACCAGATAAACCACGGATTTGGGTTCGCGTTCACTTCGCAAAGAATTGGTACGACTTCGTCGACGAATCCATAAGTTACATTTGAAACAGTTCGAGCCACAGGCTTATCTGTGTAAAATTGCAGATAACACGATAAGAGAATGTAATTGAATTGCAATGTTTTTTCAAATAGGTACATTAATACATTATGTCTTACACTTGGGTGAATATACTTACAATATACAATCAACGTTATCTCTAATCGATTACAAGTCGATTGGAATGGCCAGTGGGATATTACGCAGTAATACTTGCCAGCGTCGCTTAGTTTCACCTCCGGGATTCGTAATCCTTCGCTTTCGTACTGGATACGATCCTCTGTGAAAAAATTTTAAAAGTGTTTTTGGATCAGGTATAGATTTATAGACAGATTTTCTTTCAGAAATACTCCACTCCATAATAGTAGATAAGTTGATTAATCTGTATAGGGAAAAATGAAGGGTGGGGGGGGGGGTGGGAAAGTGACTGAGATCATGATCTGATTCTGTTTCATCATATTGTGCATTTCATTTTTTGATTTTTAGCGAATTTATACTTCAAATTAGGCTCATTTCCAGCGCACGATGAAGTCAAAACTTGATCAAATTGACCCAAATTTGGCTCATGATGAAAATTTCAGGCTGAAAATAATTCTTCAAAAGTGCTCGAAAAAGTTTTAATGGAAATTTTTTATTTTCTGTTAAAATTTTAACCCATTTAGATGGGTTGCATGGCATTTTTTCTCTTTAAAGGCTTTAAATTCCGAGAGCAAATTTGGTCTGAAATTTTTTTTCATGACACTAAAACTGCTCAAAAACATCGCGAGAAGATGTTTTGATTTTCTGACAAAATTTTAACTCGTTTTAAAAGAGTCAGGTGACACACCTTTAGAAATCTCAAACATCATGACCCAATTTTAGGTTCAAAATTCTTCACAAAGATGTGCAAAAAATACTTTGATAGAAATTGTAACCTATTTTGATAGATCTGAGTTTTGATTTAAAAACCTTCAGAGTGCTCAAAAAAATGTTAGAGAAAATCATCGGTGTTTTGCTAAGATTTCAACTCATTAAGATAGGACATCACATCACCCTATATTTTTTTCAAAACCCATAAAATCAAAATCTTTCAAAAAAACTCCAAAAAAATTTTGGTGCGAATTTTTAATTTTATGACGAAATTTTATCAACCCATTCTGATAGATCACATAACACTTTTTCAAAAGTCTCAAAAACTGTGACCAAATTTTGAGCTAAAAATTCTTCAAAAATGCCCAAAAAAAGTTTTGATGGAAAATTTTGAATTTCTGATGACATTTTAACCTATTCTGATAGATCACATGACACTTTCTCAAAAACCTCAAAAACTGTGACCAAATTTTGAGCTAAAAATTCTTCAAAAATGCTCAAAAAAAGTTTCGATAAATTTTTTTTGAGTTTTTGATGAAATTTTAACACATTTTCATAGGTCAAATAACACTTTTTTCATAAAGTTCAAAAAACTGTGATAAAATTTTAGACGTCTTGAAATTCTTCAAAAATGCTCGAAAAAAGTTTCGATGAAAATGTTTGAGTTTCTGATGAAATTATATTAACCCATTTTGATAGATCACATTGACACTTTTTCAAAATTCTCAAAAACTATGATCAAATTCTGAGCTAACGATGAAAATTTTTTGAGTTTTTGATGAAATTTTAACATATTTTGATAGGTCATGAACACTTTTTCATAAATCTCAAAAAACTGTGATAAAATTTTGGACTCGAAATTCTTCAAAAATGCTCAAAAAAAGTTTCGACGAGAAATGTTTAATTTTTGACAAAATTACAATCAATTTTAAAAAGTCACACGACACTTTCTCAGAAGTCACAAAAACTGTGTCCAAATTTTGAGCACAAAATTCTTCAAAAATGCTCAAAAAAAGTTTTGCTAAAAATTTTCGGAGTTTTTGATGAAATTTTTACCCATTTTGGTAGATCACATAACACTTTTTTTAAAAAGCTCAAAAACTGCGATCAAATTTTGGACTCAGTTGTTATTTGGTAATGTCATAAATTAGATCGAAAGAGATATACAGCGCTTACAAACTCGGATTTCCGTTTGTATGGCCATTTCGATCGACTTGGGCACACGTTTTTAAAATCCATTTATAACGTTTCAAATCCAAAATTTTCTCCGGTGATTATTTATTTCGAGGGAGAAATGAAAAATGAGGAGGAGGAGCTTTTCAGAGGGATTGAATTGAAAAAACAAGCCGATATATTCGAACTCAGCACCTTCTTCTTCCAACAATCAATTACCTAATCATTTTTCCCGATCTTTTTTGAACAAAATGAAAAATTGAACTTTCATGTTGAGAACTCAATTTTCAGCGTCTAGATTTTTATTACTGATATTGAACTTTGATTCTATTCTCGTAAAAATCTCGCAAATAGATTTGCTTATGAGTTGAACTAATCTGAAAGTATGAGCTTTCAGAATTAAGCAGTTCAGCGAGAAATTGCAAATTGTTCAATTGCTTATAAAATAAGACCCTCCACCTTCTTTTAAAATCCCTGGAAAATTGGAGACTCCCATTCAAAAAATGGATGAAATCGAGAGATTTTCAAAAATGCTTGGGAGGGGGGGGTCACCATTTTAGTGTTCCACAATAATTTCTCAAACAATTTCGGGCTCTCAGACTAGATAGAGTCGTTTAGGGGATTTTTTTTCTAACCGTGGTGAAAAATGAGATACTTTTTTAAAAATTATCATCAACGTTATGGAATGGCATTTTTTTTCAAAATATGTACTTGGGATATAACTCACATGGAAAATAGATAATATTATCTATTCATTTGTGAAAACTATATTTTTACGGATGTTACAATCTATTGGAATGAAAGTACGTAATTTCAAAAAAATTTCCGGAATCATAAATCGGGCATTACCTCAGTACCTAACCTTGTAATATTGCGCTCGATCCATAAAAAACATTGAAAATACTTATAAAATTTATTAGAAAAAAACGAATGATTTCTGACCGTGGTTTCTTTTGAAGTTTTATTTTTTATTTTTTGGAAGGGGGGGATTTCATTTTTGTAAGATAATTATCGTTATATTTTTTCAAAATTGATTCGCTTAGTCTCTCTTTACCTGACACACATTGATCAGCACGAAAAACCCACTGTAATCGAAATTATAAGCACTGCATGAATTCAGTAATAAAAACACCCCCCCCCCCAATTGGAATTATGAGAGAATTTTTAAAAGTTTGAAATGTTTGGGTTAGCTTTTCAATTTTTTTTTTCTTTCAAATGAAACAAACTAATGAGCGAGTTATTCTAGAACCTCCCCATCGAATTTTCAATGTTCTACATAAATTTGAAATTGCTCTGAAAGGCTCAAAAAATAACTTCACCCTCAATAACTTTGATTAGGTAATGCTCAGAAATTTTCGATGCAGTGGAACACTGTGAAATTCCATAACTTGAATTTTAGAGTTTCGAGACCAAAAAATTACCCAAAGTGTAAAGTTGAAAAAATTGGGGAAAAAGTGTGAAGTGTTTGAAGCTAGAAAATCAACACAATTAAATATTGAACTAAGAAATTGAGTTTTAATTATTGGATCGAAAACAAATCAACATAGAAACCATCTCAAAGTGTCTCTCCCACCCTCATTCAAACAGAATCGACATTTTTTGGAGATGGCATATAATGTAAGACCTTCATAATCAAAACAGTCACCCAAATTGATTTTTTTATTTTTGGCAAATTTTTGAAAATTCAAAATCAAAACTGATCCTTTTCGGCGGTTTATGCTCATTTTCAGAAAACGTAATAGGTACCTATCTTCATTCCGTAAACACGATGACAAAGTAGTCCTGAAACAACAATCAACTTCATCGAACCAAACTTTACCGTTTTGAGCCACTCTGGAGTATGAATACAATTTCTCTGGAATTTTCAAATTTCTCCAAAAAACGTGAAAATCGAAGTGTTTGCCAGAAGATCAGCTCAAGTGTGCATAAACTCGTTAAACAGGCCGACAATAAGCCACAACTCGATTGTTAGAAGCTCAAAAATTGACTCGAAAATCGTGCTGGAGGCTTCAAAATAGCTCGAAATTTGATAATTGATTTCGGAACCAATTTTTATCATGTTTAGTACACAAATACCTCGTACATATTTTTTATTTTAAAAAACCACCAAAAATGGTCAATTTCGAATTTTTGAATAAAATTTGTCAAAAATCGTAAAATTAATAATTTGGGCAGCTGAAATTTTGATAATTAGGGTTTCATATCATGCTCTTTTCAAAAATCACGATCGCGATCAAATCGAAGGCGGACACCTTGAGTAATTCCTTGATAAGCTGTAGAGTGTAGGAGATAGATCGCCAGTCATACAAATTAAAAATTTTGTGGACTTAATCGAAGTGAAATTTCTATTTTAGGAAATAAAAAAAATAAAAACGTGTAGAGAGGAGAGGGAGGATTGTACACGAGCATGTAGAACGTTGAAACGTGTACAGAATAAAATTACGTTACTTTTTCTCCTAGGTATTTGAAAACTGAATGAGCTAAAAACACTTTAAAAATTAACGAACATTATGCCAAATCATCAATCTTTCAATTTCAAGCTCCGATATGTGAAATATGATCTATTGTACATAATTCGTATAGTACATACATAGATAATGAACCGCAATGTTGGCAAATTTCACAGATTGTAAAATTTTAGTAAACCAAACGCGTAGTATTATATCGAGTAAAAATGTACTCGTATTTGTAAGAAAATGAGTAAATTGCCAAAAATTAGATCAGCAAAATGGCAAGACGAGCAGCGGAGAAGCAAACAGACTGTGTTTTAGTAAGGCAATAATTTTTCCTTGTGATGACCCTTTTTGAATAAGTCAACTTGAAAAAATTGCATATTAGTTGAGAAAATAAAATCAACATGGTTTTTTCTTTAACTTGAACCTTATTAATTTTAGAATTTTAGATCTCGTATCAGAAACATATTCAGGGGTAATGTCACTCCCTCACTCAATTTCTTCTATCCCCCCCCCTAGGGTGGTCCTTAACTACATGGCAAAAAAAATGTGAGATTTTTTCCGCTCCCACCCCCTAAAGTGGTGACCTCGGGTGAGAAAATAATTCCCTATTTTTTATTTTTTCCATTTTCGAAAAATTTGGGCTGCGATGGGCCCCTCAATTTACAAAAATTTGAAAAAAACCTAATTCAAAGAAAAATTTTTGAAATTTCAAAATTTCGAATTCCATCATCTCTAGAAGGTCCTTTTTGAGTAAAAAAGCCTCTCATGGCGATTTTAGCCCCTTCCCATGAAAACCAAGCTGACCCCCCCCCCCAGAATAGCTGAAATTCGTACGTATATCATGTGAGATGTCCTAAAATTGGTTGTTTTTGGTCTTTCCTCCTTCCAACCCCACAAAGTTGTGTCCTTTGGTGAGAAAATAATTCCCTATTTTTTATTTTTTCCATTTTCAAAAAATTCGGGTTGCGGTGGGCTCCTCAATTTTCAAAAATTTGAAAAAAACCAATTCGAAGAAAAATTTTTAAAATCTCAAAATTTCGAGTTCCATCGTCTCTAAAAGGTCCCTTTTTAGTAAAATAGACTCTCATGACGATTTTAGCCCCCTCCCATGAAAACCAAGCTGACCCCACCAGAATAGCTGAAATTTGTATTCTAGATTTTCTGGTGGGGTCAGCTTGGTTTTCATGGGAGGGGGCTAAAATCGTCATGAGAGTCTATTCTACTCAAAAGGGACCTTTTAGAGACGATGGAACTCGAAATTTTGAGATTTTAAAAGTTTTTCTTCGAATTGGTTTTTTTTTCAAATTTTTGAAAATTGAGGGGCCCACCGCAACCCGAATTTTTTGAAAATGGAAAAAATAAAAAATAGGGAATTATTTTCTCACCAAAGAACACCACTTTGTGGGGTTGGAAGGAGGAATGACCAAAAACAACCAATTTCAGGACATCTCACATAATATACAAATTTCAGCTATTCTGGGGGGGGGGGGTCAGCTTGATTTTCATGGGAGGAGGCTAAAATCGCCATGAGAGGCTTTTTTACTCAAAAAGGACCTTCTAGAGATGATGGAACTCGAAATTTTGAAATTTCAAAAATTTTTCTTCGAATTAGGTTTTTTTCAAATTTTTGAAAATTGAGGGGCCCATCGCGCATCGCAGCCCGAATTTTTCGAAAATGGAAAAAATAAAAAATTGGGAATTATTTTCTCACCCGAGGTCACCACTTTAGGGGGTGGGAGCGGAAAAAATCCCAACTTCAAAAATAAGGACCAACCTAACCCCCCCCCCCCCCCCACTAGCAAAATATCAAATATCTTGTCAGAATTTTGAAACTTCATGAAAGTCCTCCCTCTTACACCCCTTAAAATGAAGTTGGGTACAAACAAACCACCAACTGATTTTCTTTACTCGATAATCGATATAAAACAGGCCTCACACCTCATTCCTGTCACATCTGTCCCAAATATTGACACGGAATGAAACTAAATTTTGGTCACCCTTCCCCTCTTTCCTCCTCCCCCTTGAAAAATCATTCGTATCAGTGAAAATTTGATTACCTTCTCGTTTCACAAATCCATCTCAAAATATCAGGCCCAACTTATCACAAAAATTAACCAAACTAATGACCCTATAGTCCCTTATAAGCATATTATTGTACACTTCAGATTTACCAACCTGGATGCAGAACATTTCCATTAAATTCCCAATGTCTTTTCAGTGCAAGTTTCTCGTTCACTTCGCATTTTAACACGACAGTTTCATCAGTAACTACTTCGTAAACAGTAGGACCCTCGAAAACGATAGGTTCTAGAGTGATAAAGAAACAAAATCAATATTTGATTACCCAAGATAATATACATTTTTTAATCAAACTAAACACTTTGATCAATTCGAGAATAAAATGATAGTCCATAGCCTAGGAACACGAATTCGATCAACTTTACCTTCAACGTTCAAAGTAAATTGATTGGTGTACTTGATGTTTTTATTTTTATCGAAGGCGGTGCATTCGTAGTCTCCTTCTTGGTCTTTGGTGATATTCGGGAATACCAGAGCTATAGTCTTTTGAATATGTTGAGTATATATTCTGTAACAATATAGACATAAAATGCAACCAAAAATAAATAAAAATTACGTCACTCTGTGTTAAAAAATATGAACAAACACGACCTACTTTTTTCCATTTTCCGGTATAATAAATCCATCGTTCAGCCTGGTCCATTTTATTTGGTGGTAAGCTTCGTAGCAAGTGCAAACCACTCGATAATTTTCATTAACGTATCGATATGTGACCAGCCAAGGTGGATATAAAATCAAATCTGTGTACAAATTCCATCACAAACATCATCGATCATGATCAAACACTTGGAGAAATAGCCACTTGGAATTTTTTTTTTTCAGTGCATAACAAAATATATGGTGCATTAGATAGGGTTAAAAATAGACTCACTTTTCGTACTAGTTTCGTAACCATAATTACTATAAACGCAACATACGACCGATAATGCGACATAAAATGATGTTCTTACGTCGTTGAACATTAACGAAGCTCTGAACCGAAATCATTAAGTCATTTAGGCGAAACTTTCAGCTAACTCGAAATCAAAAGAAACCTTCAATTCGGCCAGAATCTGAATCTGTCTGCGCGGCGCCAAATTCTAATACTGTTGTCGGAACCATTTCGCCGGTTACCATGGTTTTTCTCCTATATACGTTTTTAATAACGTTATTTTATTCTACCACCCGAAGATACACAGCCTAAAGTCAGTGGGAAATTCAGCTTAGCCTACTGTGAGTGAAAAAATTTTAATACGTATGGTAATTTAAACGAAAGGACAAACAATATTATAGATAATTAGAGGTCGTTCAACTCATTTCGTACCTACGTAAAAGAGTGATTAGTGAATGGTTTAGAATTCAATAGGCTATAGAAATAATTCTAAATGAAGCTCTTCCAAGTCCTAAGCGGGTACCTATAATGAAAGAAAAAATAAAAAGAAACGAACTTTAACCCCTAAGAACCAATTTAAGCCTCTTTTTTTGCAAAATTTTCCCCTCGTATTAACCTACTTTTCTATAAATAATATAAAAATAGGCTCCAATAGGGTAAAAAAATCATCGTTCATTTTTTTTTAATTTTCAAACCATCTATTTTCTCGTTAAGTTTTCATAAAAATTGAACGAGCCGCCGAAGGTCGAAACGACGACTATCTCCGAACATTGCCGAGCCTACTCGAAGATGGCAATTTGTATTTTACTGGTACAGCTCTCCACTGATGACTGTGTATTCATATAACACGAGTTCGTACATGACAGTGCTCGAAGAAATGATTAATTTATAAATAGATAATTCGTCGCGTGATTACGTGCTTCTCTTTCCCTATGGTGTTTTAATTAATTACTATTTTTCGTTTTTATTTTCGTATTGTAATCAAAGTACCAAAAACTGTCGACTATGGACTCTTTATTGTAATCCACGAAACCGGTTCAAACTGTCGATCAACTAAGTTTTCATAATGTTGTTCCAAGTGACCATTTGTTTGCTGCTTTGCCAAGGTATTTTTTAAAGTATATTTTTCACTAGGTTAATTCGCCGGCCGGTGTATTACCATAGGAATAGGTTCACTGGGAGAAATATGGCGACTAGAGCTCCCTAGATAGGTAATACCTACCTAAGGAAGATCACAGACGGAACAGTTGTTATTTTTAGCCACCCTAAATTTCATTATTGCTGATTGAGTACATCACACACAGCTCACAAGGCGTTTAGAAGGTTTATATCGTCGTTTCATTAAGTACCGAAGGCGTCTGCGTCTAGTGTTTATTTTTTCCTCGCTTTTTATGGCGTAGTTATTTATTATGCTTCAATTTACAGTACCTAAGATGTGCTGTACTGTACCAGCGTTAAATAACGTATTGTTGCTCGATATCACCCAGCACGTGATACACGATACCTTTCACAGACCGAAACCGTGTGTCCATATATCGGATAAAAAACCAATTAATCCTAATTCTAGATCAGCCTCTCGATAAATAGCTCATAAAGCTGCGAAAATTTCAAATACGAATTGATCTAGCTATAGGTAGATACATTTCCTACCTATATAAGCTTATGTATACAAAATTATGAATTAAGGCCACAAATGTGCCCAAGCTCAACTGTTCCGTTTCACTCCACAACACACACACACACACAGACAGACACAACAGTACCTACAAGATAGATATAGACATAAATGTAGGTAGGTACTATGTATGTACTATGTAATACACCTGGTCCTGGTCGCGTACAAAACCCATTATTTATTATATGTACCATTCACACACCGCCGCACTATCCCAACTCTCAAGTATATACTACATAATGTAGATTATCGTCATACAGTCATAGCCATCATAGCCACCGCCCTTTCCATACCAATGAGATTATTGTTTATTTTTACAGCGTTTAGCTCGTCGTCGTCGGCGATTGAACAGCCATCTCAGTCAGGAAACACACTCCAGCTGAGAAACTCTCCAGAGGAAATATCACCGGTTTTCAACGAGTAATTAACGTTTTTATTCGAATAATTGTACCCACGACTTATACCTTTTAAGCATATATATAATACCTACCTGTATGTTTATTATTGCCAAATTTATAACGTACCTAAGTTATATGAAGGAAAAGGAGGTATTTATAACAAGTTTATTTTTACGTAATCGTTGAAGCGAAAAGGGAAAGGGGATGTGAGAAGAGGGAGAAGGTAGAGGAGGATACAAGTTGGAATGACAGTTGATGCGAACCAATTTGACATTTTGATTGGGTGAGATGCAATAATTGAATCCGACGATGTGTTTTGTGGCAACTGGCATAGTGTGAGTCACTATATCGATGCGAGTGTAATTTTTAATGGCAAAAAGATACCGAATGAAACGAATCAAATTACTCAAGGATTAATACTGTGGGATCGGTTTACGGTTTACACACGTGATGAAGATGAAAAAAATTCAAACTCGTATACAGGGTGTCCTGCGTATCATAATACGAGAAGTATCGTAACCAGAAGCGAAATATTTGAACTTGGCAGATGAAAATTGAAAAAGGATCATTCCACGTCAATTCGACCAGGGGAGGGGAAGAGGTGGGCGATATTTTTGAAATTTTTCCTATGGAAAGACCTTCCAAAGGTTACATATGTCCAATGGCGCAAATCGCAGCCATCTAGCCCTTTTTTAAAGGCTGCTAGGGGTAGGGGGTGTCAAAGTTTTCAGTGAGCTTAAAATAGCATTCATTTCAGCAGTGGATTACTTGATAACCACGATACCTACCAAAATGGAACTTTTTCCAGTAGTTAGGGGGTTTGAAAGGCTTTTTGGTGATATCATGAAAATCAGTGTTGCCACTTTTTTTCGTACGAAAACTTAGCTCGAAAAGTTTCAAAACGTAGTTTTCATATTGTTTCGACTCTCAAAAATTCTGAAAAAAATATATTATGGACAACTTTTTATGCTGAACAACATATTAAAAAATTGGGATGGCGTTATTTCGTAAAATCGATTTTAAAAAATTTGAAAGTTTGCAAAAAAATGCGATTTTTTGATTTAAAACATGAAAAAAAGTTTTGATTGGCGAAGTTGACCCATTTGACCCCTAATGAACTCATCACAAAAAAAATCAAAATTCAAAAAATAAACAAATTTTAATTTTTTTGCAATGAGTGTAATTTTCATCAACTTTTTCATGAAATACGACAGAAGGAGGTCAAAATAAGACAACTGAATAAAAAACTTTTTTTGATGTTTGAAATTGAAAATTGATTTTTTTCAAATTTTGAATTCTACGTTTTGATGAAACTTTTCGAGCTAATTTTTCGTGTGAAAAAAAGGTGGCAACACTGATTTTTATGATATCACTAAAAAGCCTTTCAAAACCCCCAAATATTGGAAAAAGTTCCATTTTGGTAGGTATCGCAGCTGTCGAGTAATTCACTGCTGAAATGGATGATATTTTGAGATGAGATTATGAAAGTTCACTAAAAACTTTGACACCCCCTAGCACCCTTTGAAAAAAGGCTAGAGGGCTGCTATTTGCGCCATTAGTCATCCCTTCGGAAGGTCTTTTCACAGAAAAAAATTCAGAAAAATCGCCGACTCTTCTTACCCACCACTTCTTGGTCGAGTTGACGTGGAATGACCCTACTGAAATCGAAACCCAAAATTCCAATTTTTTCGTGCTAAAAAAAATGTTGTCTTTAAAATCGAATTCAAAAATAGAATAGAACATTTTCGCGAAGCCGAAAGCTTAAGAAAATTTACAATTTTGCAGTGAGGTACCTACAAAAAAATCATTTTCAATACCTATAAGAAGTTTCAACGCCGAAATTTTGTGCTTTTTGGTATTTTTGAATGAAATTTCACACCAGTTATTTTTCTTGAATTTCTGAAGTCAATTTGTCATTCTTGAACATTTTTGAAAAATTGCTTTGTAGAATTCAAATCTGCTCGAGCGAAGCAAAATCAAGTTTTGAAAAAATTGATAATTCGAAACGTGAAATAACTGATGCAAAATGTTGATTTTCATGCTTCAACATTTAAAAATTTCAACAATAGTTTTCAGGAAATTATAAATATTTTCAAAAATGGGAATAAAAACCCGAACAAAGCGAGGTCAAAAGCTTTCAAAAATTGATAATTTTTAAAAATATGAATGAGTCCCAAAAACTCTCGAAAATTTACAATTCTTCATTTTTTTTTAGATCATAACTTTAATATTTTCAAACACTAACCAATTTAGGAAAAAGTTAGAAATTATTGTTTCCGAATTTTTGGTGAAAAATAGGTCATTTTTTGATATTTCAGCAGTAGTTGGAACTTTCTGACCATTTTTGACTAGAATGCATTGAAAACACCTTTGGGGGGGGGGATTTCAGGTAAAACAACCTTATTTTTGATATGAGAAGTCAATTTTATTTTTTTACTCTCTTATTTTGGCCAGAGAAAAGAAGAAAAGAAAAGAAAAATGATCTGGCCCGATCAAACGAAGCGAAGGCGAAAACTTTAGAAAATTTATAATTCAAGAAGTAAAAAACACGTGGTTTTGGTAATTCTTTGGGTTTTCCTGCTTTACACAATTCATTCCAAACTTTCTCTTTCCCAAATTTTCCCAACTCACTTAGCCTAATTTTATCTAAAAACTTCCAACTTTTTGTCTAAATTTTTTTGTCCATGAGGAGGGGGGTTACACCCTGCCCACACCCTCCTGTTCAGCACGCTTCTGCCATCAGGCCACATTTCAGGAGCTGAATTTCATTTTCCGATTATTAACGATTTTTTAAAAACTCAGATTTGGCCCAATTTCCGTGAAAAATTCAAAATTTGATCAAATTGAGCAAGGAGCTGAAATTTGGGATATATTCTATTTTTGCTTTTCCGAATCGATTGGTAGTGATGGTTTCAAACTGTTCTGAAGTCTTCAACAAATCTTGAATTTTATAATGTAAGATACGTGTAGTTTTGCAAAAAATTCCATTACGAGGAAGGTATCCTAAGCAGCAAAAAAATGTTTGGACTTGATGAAAAAATTGAAACAGTATTCAAAAATAAATCATAAAACCAATTATCAGGTGCTGAATTTAATTTTGGCGAATTTTTGAAAATTCAGATTTGGTTAATCTAATTTTTATAAAAAACTCAAAAATTGATAAAATTGAGATGAAAAGCTGAAATTTGGTTTATACTCCATTTTTGACCTTTTGAAATGATTGGTAATGGTTTCTAACTGTTCTGGAGCTTTCTGCAAATTTTTGGATTTTCCAGTTTTTCAAAAGGAAAAATTGAAAAAAAAAATGCCAAAAGTACACCATCAAGCCAAGTTTTAGGTACTGAATTTCATTTTATGATTTTCAAAGAATTTTTGAAAATCCAGATTTTGATCATGAATTGAAATGTAGAGCTAAAATATGGTTTGTAGTCCATTTTTGACATATTGAAACGACTGGTGACGTTTTCGAATCGATCCGAAGCCTCCAGCGAATTTTTAGATTATCCAGTTTAGCAAAAGTTCCCTTAGAAGAGACCTTCCCCAACCAGCAGAAAAATTTTGGACCGAACCAAGCTAGGTTTAAAAAGCACGCAGAATTATTATCCCAACAGCTAAAATTTTCCATGCTTATCAGGAAGGTTCATTTTTAGATTTTTTGGTGAATTTGAAAACATCACGTTTTGGTTGAAAATATAAAAAATTTAAAAGGAGGTAGGTACGAATTATTGAGCTAGAAAGCTGAAAATTGGTATGCACTGTACCCTATTGTTGACCTTATAAATTGATAGGAAATGATTTTCCAACCATTTTGAGCAGTTCTGAGTCCTCCAGCAGATTTTCGAAAGCTGAAATTTCCTCAAAATTTTATCCAATTGATTTCGTGGGCTAAAATTTCCATCGTACTATTTTTTTGACATGATGAGTTGACTGGTGAGGGGAGGGGAGGGGAGGGGAGGTGGTGGTCTCAATCCAGTGCTGGAGTCTCCAGCGACATTTTAGAAATTCCTACTTTCAAAAAATGCTCAAATTCAGTCGACTCGGCACGGTTTGGAATCAACAGAAACCGATTTCAGAAAAATGACGTGTAATTGGTCAAAGCGTTCATTAATAAGCACTTATTTTGCACAGATTTTATAGCCTTTTGGGAGAAGGGGGCAGGAATTTCCGGATGAATGTTACTAAAAGCTTAGAGCGGTTTAAAACCACTACCGATCGACTCATGCGTGTTAAAAATAGGGGTATAATGTAAATTTCAGCTTGCCAAAGTGATAAGATAAAACTTTGCATGAATTTAAAAATGTGCTGGAGGCTCCAGAACTGCTCAAAACGATTCTAAACCGTTTCCAATCGATTCAGGGGTTCGAAAATAGGAACGTTTCAAAGTTTAGCTTTCTAGCTCAATTAATTGAAATGATAAATTCACATTTTTGACAGTTTGATTTTCAAAACTTCACCAAAAATCGAAAAATGAACATTAGCACCAAAAATTTCATGTCTGCGGTGAAATGATTCATACCATAGACGCTTATTGAAAATTTGAGCCTAAATTGATCGATAGGGTCACGAAGATGGTTCATATACTTGAGTTTATAAACGCAAAATTTCATTTTGGACGTTTTTTTATTTTGTAAGACGAAATTTAAAAATTTCATCGAAAAATGAAAATAACAGGACTTTTTTGTAATTTTAAGAAAAAAGAATAGACTAGGTATAAGACACCTTGTTCATTGACAAGATTTTGGGAGCGTAATTAATTTTTCAATTTTTTAGTAAATTTTAGAGGATTTGAAAATGACAATTTTTTTATAAAAATTCGTTCTCTAATATTACCTCTTTCAAAAAAAAAAAAAAAAAAAAAGAAAAGAAGAACGATAAATGAATAAAAATAAAAATATTTAATACAAATTCATTGACAAGAAAAATAATTTGGACTACAAAAAATGTCGTCTTCGTCTACATTTTTTCAACAAATTTAAACTTTCAAAACAAGCCAAGCATTAAAAATGAGCAGAATTCTTCGTTCGACTAATTGCAAGAAATGTAGTCCATTGAGGAGGGGGAGGGGGGTACCTCAGTCTACTACGCGAGAAAAATGAATTTTTTGCCATTTTTTTCGCACGTCATTTCATTTCACGTTAAACTTGGCACGAATGGCAATAAACAATAATAATTTTTTGGATCAAGAAATGTATGTACCTGGTGAGATATTTTCAAGAAGTTTGGAAGGGAGAGGGAATAACAAAACATACCGATGACTTTACTAACTCGCATTTTTTTTAAAAACAAGCTTCTAGTTTGAGAAAATAAAAATAAAATAAATAAATAAACATTTCCAATAAAAAAGTCAACAACAGCCGGTAGGTATTACCATTTTTCATCGACGAATTGAGAAAAAATTCAATTTATTTGGAATTTTGATACAGCATGATTTTGATTTTAAAAAATGAGCTGAAATTCGAAATTATCATCTGTAAAACCCCCAAAAAACCATTATTCAATTTCTTTTTATTTTTTTCAAAATTTGGAGGCTTGCTGGAGGCCTTAGAGAGCTCTTATCAGAAAAGTAAGTCTTAGTCAAAATTCGAAATTAGCTCTTCTGAAAACCCAAACAAGCCATAGACCATACAAATTTTTCATTTTTTAGAAATCAAATTTGAGGGGATTTTTGAGGTCCAAGGGGTTTGAGTGAAAAAGAAAGTCGAAATTCAAAATCATCTCTACTAAAAACACATTCAAAACGTATGCCACACGATTTTAAAATTTTTTTTTTCTTCAAAAATTCGACTAAAATTGAGAGAGGACCTGCCTCAAGAAACCTATAGGTATAATAGACAAAAATAATTTTTAATGATTGGTATTGAAAAATAGATAAATAAAGGCCCTTCATTTATAAAAGATCAGGTAATTAAAATGAAAATGATCTTGAATTCAGTTTTCGCCAAGGTCAAATCAAGCCGAAATACAAACAGCTTCCTCCTTCTCCCACACAACTTCCCTAAGTTGAAAACATCACATTCTAAAGAAGTAATTTTTCGTTAACTTATGATTCATTCTAAAGACTTGGGTGATTCAACCAAACCACCTGTAAAAAAAAAAATTCCACATAAAAGAAAATCCACAATAATTTCATAATTTACTCAGATTAGAAAACAATACCAGAGAAAAAATATTAATTCCGCGATAAACTATAAAGCCTGAATAAACCAACCACCTAATCGATAAAAATGCAGACGATAACACGACACAAGAGACGAACACTCATTCCCCAGGGAACAAACCGAACCCAACGAGTAAATTGATTATCACGATCTTTTAATTAAATAAAAAAAAACCCACAGGGCAACAGTGTCTTGTACCTAATTAAAAACAGCACACAATAAAAAAAAATACACGCACAATGGTACCTCTAAAAAAATGCATTTACAAAGTATACATACAAGCAAGTCTGTCAAGTCAAATTGTCCGCCATCTGGCTTCACTACCACGTATAATACGTTCTCGTATCTCGTATATTTCGACACATTCAAAGAACAATTTGGCGGGACAAAAATATATTCTTCGAGTTTTACGACTCAGAGTCAACTTCGCCATTGCCAGTTCCTACCTCAAGAAAAGCCATAAAAACAATCGCGCCGACCATCGACTTATATACTCGCATTTTCAAATACTCCAATGTACATAAAAGTATACCTAACCTTGTATAGTCAGTCCACAATGCATAAATTTTCGGGCACGTTTTAATTGAAATCACTTTGTTGCCAATTACCATTAACGAAGATGCATTCGGTAAAATTTTCTTACATGTAGTACCGTATAGAATAGAACTACGTGACCTTAACATTTATTATACGTATCTATTCTTTCAAGTCGTAAATTACACCAGCACGTGATCATTGTAAAAAAATTTTAAACTCAACTTGTGCTTTACAGAATCGCACCTGAGAATGGGCCCGAATATGTGGAAGAAGTATCGTATAAACCAGTTACCCTAGAAGCCGCGTCTAAAGTTACTCCTAAACAAGCGCAATGCCTCAAGATAGGCACAGGCAGCCAACTGAAAAGTATATCACGTGCTTCTCTACGGGCTCCTTTGTCGAATTCAAATCATCTTGACACTCTCAAGGTTGTCTGTCGCAGCCAACAGAAACCAGAGATGTGGATAGCGCAAAATAAATATCAACTTTTCGACAATCGTCAAAAGTACGTATTATTTTTTGAATCAACTTCGTTGTTAAAATAATAATATCATTATAAAAAAAAAAACCATAATATAGAATTGTGGAGGTTGAAACGATGGTGTTTTGGGTTGCATTTTTAGCCAAGAGGAATATAAATTTATGAAATAATGTTCTAACAACGTTGTCTCATAATTTTTACGAATTGGATATACAAATTTTTTCATTTTATTGTGCATGATTTAAAAAAAGAAGGTTACAAGAATGGGGGAGAAGAGATTCTAATTTTATATTCGCCTCTTGATGCAATTTTATATAACGTCGAGAGGAAGAAAAAAAAACGTCAATTTCTTCTCTCTTCGTATAGAAGGTTGCTGACTTAATAATTCACAATTTATATTCTCGAATCAACTAAACGGAAATATCAACTTGAGAGTGAAAAAAAGCACATTACGTGTTTTACTCGGCGTTAGAATTTAAAAAAATCGACCGCCATTCGATCATCAGCACGTGAATTAATTTTGTTGGTCAACATTGAACATACTATAAAATACCAGAGCACAACAACGAGTACATGGCATGGTTACATTGTATGTACTCGTATTGTACATAAAACATCACATCGATGTTCTCTATTCTTATACAAACGGTTCGAAAAGACCATAGATACAATTAACCTTGAAAATATATGCTGCTATTTTACACGATGACAACAAAAAATTCCATCGTTGTGACTTCCAAATTAGAATTTTTTTACAATGATCCAGGCCAGGCACATGGCATAATACAGTATTCGAATTCGTATACCATCATCCTACATGCAAATAACCTTCGTTTAATTCGCAACCATGTTCCCCCGCAATTCGCATACAATTAGCCTATTTGGTATTTTTACAGGGTACAAAGTTTAACGTTTGAAGATACCGATACCGCCATCGTTGTTTTGGATGCGAAGCTGGGCACACTGAGTTTTGGTTCGTATCATTTCTCGAATAGCAGGATGGATGGATCGATTCATTGATTGGCTGCAGGAGGTATTGATAATGGAATATTTTTGATTATAGAATTACCCGGATGCAACGTATGTGTGAAGAAAAACGAGGCTGGGTCTAATAATTTGAATGTTTTCGTCGCTTCGAGTACGACTAATGGTGAGTTTGACGAGAGGAATAAAATTCGCCCGAATTGCGAAATAAAGATAGGTTAAACGATAATATGTTAATTTATTTTCGTTTTTTTTTTGTTTTTTTATGACATTTGTATGTAGATGATGAGAAATTAGCCGATGGAAGAGTAACGAATTCCAACGTACCGGAGTTGTTTAATAGAGGTAGGTCGTTTTAGTGTATTTGAAAAATTGCCATTTTTTAATTCGATGATTATTTTGTACCGCTGCACCGAAGCCAAAATTATAAATATTATAGTATTGCAATGATGATCACGTGATTGGAGGGACATATTGGGATATTTTAGCAGCAAATGTAGAAAAAAATTGGTATCAAAGATTTGGGGAAAATACATAGATTGTAGCTTGCAAAAAAAACAAAAAAAAATATTGGGTGTCCTGTAACGAATCCAAATAAAAACCTGATAATTCGGCAAACCAAACAACGTAAGACTGAATTGGTTTGCCGACGTTAGAAATTGAAGGGACACGACCACTTTGGAAATTTTATTCAATCGTAGCTCCTCAAGTTTTGAAGTTGGACTACTTTCTAAAATTGAAATTTATGAATCCAAGTTGACTTGACCAGATCTTGCCAGACATTGATCAGATTAAAGATCTGTTCGAACCTGATCAGACCTAATTTAAAATTGAATCTGGCCAGATCAGATCTCATTACCAGATCCGAACGATCCATGGATCCAATTTGACTAGAGCAGATTTTACCATCTGAGGGTCATTCCATGTCAATTCGACCAAAAAAATGCGATTTTGAAAGTCATATCATTTGATTTTGCTCAAATTTTTTTACAAGTCTACCCACCCAACAAGTAAGAAACCCGCAATCAGTTTGGTCTCAGCCCTCTCTGGGGGGGGGGGGAAGGGGGCTCAATTATTTTCACATCGTCTCCAGGTACTCAACTTCAGTAGCGAATGCCTCCAAAGTTATGATACTTTGGTCAAAACTGATTTCACAGTTCGAAAGGACATTGCATTTTGAACGTTCAAGTATTTTGAAATTTTCAAAAGTTGAAAGTTGAACTTTCAAAATGGAGCTGTAAGTGGGAGCTACCATTTAAAATTCTGAAAAAATTTCCATAAAAGAAATATACCTTTTGATGCTTTTTTGAATTTTTCAATTCTCGAGATAAGATCTTTTAATGGAAGAGGAGCACCCCCTCCCCCCAAATTTGGTCAAAACTTTCAAAAAAAAATCAGGGGCATGTGACATATCGAATTGTATGTTTTTGGTGACGCTGAACACGAATATGACGTCAGATTTTTTATTGGACCCTATTATATGGAAATTATTACCTATTTGTTGGACTTTTACCTGTTTAGGTGGGTTCTGGGGGCCATGAGTGAGGTCAATTTGAAAAACTAAGGCTATATTCGTGTTCAGCGATATCGAAAACATACTATTTCATGTGTCACACAAATGAAACCATTTTTTTGACTTTTACCCCCTTTGGGGAGGTGCTGGGGGACGTGGATGGGGTCCAATCTAAAATCTGACGTCATATTCGTGTTCAGCGTCACCAAAAACATACAATTCGATATATCACATGCCCCAGATTTTCTTTGGAAGTTTTGCCCAAATTTGGAGGAGGGGGTGCTCCCCCTCCATTAGAAGATCCTATCTCGAAAATTAAATATTTTGAAAAAGCATCAAAATGTACATCTATGGACATTTTTTCAGAATTTTAAATAGTAACTCTCACAGCGCCATTTTGAAATTTGAACTTTCAATTGAAAGTTCAAATTTCAACTTTTGAAAATTTCAAAACACCTTGAAAGTTCAAAATGGAATGGCCTTTCGAACTGTGAAATCAGTTTTGATCAAAGTATCATAACTTTGGAGGCATGTGCTTCTGAAGTTGAATATCTCGAGACAATGTGAAAATAATTGAGGACCCTCTCACCCACCCCCTGAGGGGGCTGGGACCAAACTGATTGCGGGTTTCTTACTTATTGGTTAGGTAGACATTGGAAAAAAAATTTGAGCGAAATCGAAGGACATGACTCAGAAACGTTGGTCAAATTGAGGTGCAATGACCCCAGATCTAATCAGATCTGATCAGATTTGATCTAGTCAAATCGAAGTTTTGAGATCAGATTGTGAATAGATGAGATCAAACCTAATTGATCAGATCAGACTGGATCTGATCAGATACAATCAGTCCATGGACCCATTTTGAACTGACCCGGTCTTACCAGATCTACTCAAAATATGTGATGAGTGATGACTGATGAGATTGATGCTTTTGATCAGATTCAAACATTTCATGGATACAATTTGATCTAATCAGATCTTAGCAGATGTAATCAGATTGAATAGATTTGATCAAACGTGATTCCATGAATCCAATTTGACCTGATCAGATTTTACCAGATCTCATTAAATCTGGTCTACGTCAAAGATTTGATTGGATTAGATCTGATCAGATCAGAGCAGGTTTGATCAGAAATGGACATTTTTATGAATCCAATTTGACCTGACCAGATTTGACCTGATCTAATTCAATCTAATTTAGATTAAAGATTTGATTGGATTAGAGCTGATCAGACCTGATTCATCAGATCTGGTTCAGATTTGATCAGATCAAATCAGATCAGATCCGATCTTATTCTTTTATAGAGGAAATTTACAGTTCAAATAGTGCCAAAATTAGACAAACCTCAAACCTGCAAGTTATAAAAAGCCCAATTTTCAATTTAAAAAACTTAAATTTCAACTTCAGGAAAGCTCTTCTCCTAATTTGAGAAAAAATCTGATTTAAAGTAAAAAATTCATGAATTGATAAAAAAAAGTTTGTGCTTCAATATCCAACTGAAATTTTGTAAATAAAAATTTTAAAATAATTCCCAAATTAAAAAAAAAAAACTCCAATTTCTGGAGTTTTGAAATGAAAAGAATTCTAAATCCCAAATTTAAAATACTTGAAAAATCGAAACATTTAAATCAGAAGTTGAAAAATGAAATGTTAGGAATTTATCGAGTTAAAAATCCTCAAGTTCAAAATACTTGAAACTACAGTAAAAACCAAAATGGGATAGAAGTGTACAAATTGGCAAAAATAATGAAAAATATTAATTAAAACTCTTGAAAGTTGCACTAAAATTGTTTTAAAAACATCTTAAATTAAATGAAATATCATTAAAATAAGATTAAATCACGTAAAATTGTCTAAAATATTGTAAAAATTGTTCACAGCGTTCTAAATATTTACCAAATTTATTCAAAATAGATGAAATATCACCAAAACTTTCCAAAATAATGCAAAAAATTGCTTGAAAAATTTATTGAAGAGAGAAAAAATTTGATGAAATATTGCTAAAAATGTTATTATAAAATATTAAAAAATTGCGCAAAAACTAGAAATTTTCAAAACAATTACTAGAAAAAGAGTGAAAATTACAGCCCTTATTTCAAATTGCAAAAATCTTTTTAAAATATCATCAAAATAGAGCAAAATAAAACAAAAATTGATTATAAAGTAAAAAAAAAGTGCTCAAATTTTACACCAATTCTGTGAAAATGACAAAAAAGAAAAAAAAACATACGGAAAATGGTGAAAAAAATTAATAAAAGTATGACCAAAATGTTGCAAAATATCAAAAAATTGAAAGAAATCACCATTGCTTTTGCCACTTTTAAGACTTCAAAATTCGAAAAATGCAAAGCTCGAATTCAAATACGAGTACGAACAAAACATTCAGAAAAATTTATGAAAAAGGATGAGTTGCAGTGAGATCTGTTTTGTGCTTACCCCTCCTCCTACCCCTCCACCCCCTTTGAATTTTGACAAAAACAGCCTTAGAAAACACTAAATAAAAAACTTTTGGAAAAATGTTTACTTATTCTTTCAACTTGAGATGAAAAATGAAAATATGGACAGTTTTGAAATATTAAATAAAATTACATTTGTCGATCAATAAATCAAGAGTTCTGTAGAAGATAGTACCTTTACTCATGTGAAGACAAAATCAATTTGAGTACAAGCATTTGAACATCATCTGGACTTGATTCCTATTTAGATGATCTTCCAAAAGTCCAACCTTTGGTCTAACTAAAGTCTGAAGAATTTTCCTAAACTGAGCAGAAAATGTTTCTCTTCACATGAGGCAGGAGGGAGGGACGGAGAGAGGGAGGGGGGTGGGTCAAATGAAAATTTTAGAGCAATCACACGAAAAAGAAGTGTTCTAATTTCATCACATGGGAGAAAAATTGCGTGATTTTGATAAAAATGAAAAAAGTCTATTAGGTAGGTAGGCTTCAATTTTTTCAAAATTTATAGTCCCCAAAAAAACTTAATTGGTGAGTCTCTCAATCGATATTGAATCATTTTTTCAATTTTTGAAATAAAAGCTGTCCAAAATTAGAATTGGCCATTTAAAAAATGAAAGTTGAACTTCGAGACTGAAAGCTCAAACTGTGAATTAGTGTTGGCAAATTATCCGATTAAATAAATTAAGTACAGATTTCACAAAATGAGAAAAAAAAATTAAAAATATAATTCCTCAAAACTAATAAATTTGGTCAAAAATAAAATGAATCCCGTTATAAAAAAATTAGTCCATTTCTGAAAAAAGTTCCAAATAACCTTAAATATTCCAATAATTACAGAAAAGAAACTTCGTGTCAAAAGAGCAGTCAACTCGAATTCTGTTCAAGTATCTTTATCTTCGGCGAAGAAAAATGTCGGAGAAGGCCTTACAGTAACTTGCTCAGCCCAGTCCAAAAATATCACATGGAAGGACCCCCAAGGCAAAGAAGTCAAATCGATAGTAACTTCTGAGTAAGTATACTCTTACACATCTACACTTCCATAGGTATATGATTTCATCTAATCATTTCAAGGTCATTGTAAAACTGTCCGAATACTCAACGCATAGCGTGAAAACACTTCCCTAATTAGACCGCGTACCTTGGAAATTAGAATTTTAATTAGCATAGCAGATTGATTTGAAAAAAAAGTGTAATACTCGCTAATTTGTCCACTGTGACTAATTCATGTTTTCAGTCCTCGTGTAAAGGAGAGCTTTACCAACGCACAGAATAAGTCCGAGCTTATTTTCCGAAGTATTTCAGTCGGAGTTGGAGGCAAATACACCTGTACAGCTAATAGTAATGGCAGATTAGAAACAGAAGCGTTCAACTTGACAGTCAGTAAGTAACCAGATTGCAGATTTTCATCAAAAACTAGTCAAATGTCAAATATCATCTGATTTTATTCATTTTGTCCTCAATCTGCAGTTGCCCCAGTAGTACAACCGAAGGCTAAATTAACCCCTTCCAAGTCAAAAGTATCTTTAGAAGAAGGATCAGATTATGCGGTCGAATGTTCCGGAAATTCAAATAATATCACCTGGAAACATCCGCAGAATCACGTTTTTCCTACATATGCTGGGTAAAAGCATTGACATTGAAATACCCTCAATCAAGAATAACTCTGCTTTGGACAAAGCCCCATTAATTTAGATTATTTTTTATTCCAGAGGAGCTGGAACAAGTTACTTTTACGTGCAGCCAGCGAACTTCGATAATAAAACAATGTTATATTTCAAAAATGTTTCTGCATCTTTCGGAGGAGATTATTCATGCTCCGTGAACAGTTCAGGGCTCCAAGATGTAGCCAAATTAACTCTCAGTATTTCAAGTAAGTTATTTTGTTCTATTTATTTCAAATTGTCTAGTGCATTTTACCCTCAATAATGAACAATGATCTTTCAGAGCCTGGTTTGACAATCTCGCCCGATAAGAATACCTTCTCTGAGAAGGAAAACACAGATCTGGATATATCTTGCGAAGGACCTATGAAAACAATCTCGTGGTACTACAATAATAATGAAATATCGACCAATAAAAATTTCGAGTAAGTTATCGACCAAAAGAAGAACATTTGAAACCATTCGGAGTGAATCAAAATATAATAAAATATCACTTGTTTATAGCGTTTTTCAAAAATCACCTGATATGGAAGGCGGAGTGATGAAAAGAAAATTGAAATTCGACGATTTGCAAACAACGAATAGCGGCAAATACACTTGCGTGGGTTTCTCAACCTTTAACGGAGCTAGAATCGAACGTACCATTACACTCTCCGTTCGAGGTATGTGATGTGCCTACTGTAGTTACGAGTAAAACTTTTTTCGAGCCCAGTTCCTCGCAATTTTCAAAATTGAAAGCTCGAGGGGCACTCGAACATAAAACATCTATAAATAAATAGATATTCGAACTCAGGGACTTCAAATCAGTTAAAATCGACATTTCATCATACGATATTTTTAGAACTTTTCAAAATTTGGTGACTGGAGGGGTATTGAGGGGTCGTATGCGAAAAATAAGTGAATATTTGAACTCAGCGCCCACGAAACCCTAGCAAACGATGGGTCACACGTTATTTTCATTTTTTTGGTATTTTAACTACATTTCAAGGCACTTGTGGGGGTGGGGAGGGGCTTAGAGAGGTCGAATCAAAAAAATAAGCTGATATTCGAATTTAGCGACCTCAAATTAGTAACAATCGATATGCAACATCGATTTTTGAATTTTTTTGAATTTTGACAGAAATTGGGGCCCTAGTGCCCCAAAATCAAAAAAAAATCAAAAATGAAGTGACATATCGATTGTTACTAATTTCAAGACGCTAATTTCGAATATATGCTTATTTTATCAATCCGACCCCTCTGAACTCTCCTTCATCCATATCAACGCTTCCAAACGTGTTCAACACACCAACAAATTGAAAATTAGCGAACAAAAGTCATTTGTATGTGATTTGTGAGGGCGCTGAATTCGAATATTCGCTTATTTTTTAGATACAATTTTTCTATAAACCTGATTTTTCATACCTGAAAATAGAGTTTTCTTTTTTCACGAGCAAGAAAGTGTTTTCATTATTTACCTGTTATGTGTGATTTCAGAGACTGATATCTTGAACTATCCTAAACTAACAGTAAACGATGATAAGGTAGCTGATACCAATCTCTACTACAGAGTTAACGAAACGTTGGAAGTAGTTTGTAAAGGAGATACGGAATTCATCGCATGGAAGGGCCCACCAAATAGCTGGAATATCCCAGAAACAACTAGTCCCACGTAAATTATCTACTTACAAAATGACTTAACATAACTGCTATTATACATACGTATTAAATAGGTACCCATATCTAATAATTTGAAATTTATAAATTCTACAGAAACAATCGTATCGACGCGGAACGTACTAAAAAGAAGAAAATAGCATTGAAATTCAAATCAATCACGACCAGTGATGAAGGAACCTACATTTGCGAAGTAACCAAAAAAAAGAACACCAAATCAAAAAGTTTCAAACTCTACGTAATTGGTATGCTTTATACATATGAATTTCATCAATGTACAAACTACAAAGCCCAAGCCTTCTTAAAATTACTGTCCTTGGATTTATGTTCAGCCCTGCCATTTTCTAGCGACAAAATAGCTTCAAATTTTTGAAATTCGACTTTCGATGGGTCAAAAGAGTAGGGTAAGAAGACCGGAGAGAGGGACGACTTTTCAAAAAATCACATGATAAATACTCAATAAGACTATTTAAGCGTTTGAAAAAAAAAATTCAACTAAAAATATCATATTATTTATGGGCACTTTCTTAATAACAGACTTTGAAATCTTTCCTCCATTCAGAATAGTCCAATTAGTCTTTCTTCTTTTTAGGTAATTTTGCGAATACAAATGTTCTGATTTCACAAAGGCAGCACTGACTTCCGTCCATTTTGGACAACACCAAAAATACTCATTAGGCGCTTTAAAAAAAATGGGGCTGTTTTGAGGAAATTTGATATCTAGCTAAAATCTAGCACATGTTATTTTCAATAAAATTCAATAAAATTCAATAAAATTTGTTCTAGTAAGTTAGGTACCTACCTACTGATTTTTTTTGTGATTTACTGGTATGTTTTGGTTAACATTAAATTACCAGAAATTTACCAAAAATGACCAGCAATTTTACCAAAAATGACCAGTAATTTACCAAAAAATGACCAGTAATTTACCAAAAAAATTACCAGTAATTTACCAAAAAAATTACCAGTAATTTACCAAAAAAATTACCAGTAATTTACCAAAAAAATTACCAGTAATTTACCAAAAAAATTACCAGTAATTTACCAAAAAAATTACCAGTAATTTACCAAAAAAATTACCAGTAATTTACCAAAAAATTACCAGTAATTTGCCAAAAAATTACCAGTAATTTACCAAAAATTACCAGTTCTGGTTTCCAATTGTGAAACGTTGAACTCGCTACTTACTTGGAAACTTTTTGATGAAAAACTGATACTTTGACATTATTTTGGCAACAAAGTGAGAATTTTTGCAATCTGACAAAAAAAACAATTTTTGGCAAAATAAAGCAAGACTTTAACAATTTGAAGAAAATGAAGGGTTTTTCGGCAACTTTTGCCTCAAAACTCAAAAGTGAGACTTTTGAACAATTTTTGGAAAAGTAAGACTTTTCTAAACTATTTTACAAAAAACAGAATTTTTTTCTTTTTTTTCAAAAAGCAACACTTTGACAACTTTGTCAAAAAGCAGGATTTTTTGGGAATCGTTATCAAAAAAGTAATTGTTTCTGGCAAGAAAACGATGTTTTTGGAACAATTGTGAGAAAAAAAACTAAAAAACGTTGACAATTTTGCTAAAAAGCAAAAATTTGACAATCATTTTAGTAAAAGTAAGCAATTTTTGAGAATTATTGGCATAGAAATTACATTTTTTTTTGAAAAGTGAGGCTCTTTTGCATTTTTTATGTAAAATAAGGACATTTCTAATATCTTCATAATTTTTGGAAATTGCAGGTACAAACAGAGAGACTTTTCAATTGTTAAAAAACTAGAACTTTTGATAATTTTTGTCAAAAAGCAAGACTGTTGGAAAATTTTTGAAAAAAAGATTAAATTTTTTTTTTCATAAAACAAAATGAATTTCTGAGTAAAACTTTTTGGCAACTTTTTGACGAAAAAAATGTGGAAATGATAGAAAATTAAATTTTTTCTAAAAGTAATCGAGTACGAGCCCAGCAGGAAATAGGTACCAAAAAAATTGGGGGAGGGTGGTGAATATGATTGTAATCTAAATGACTGTAGTTTTGAGACAGTTTTGTTTCTGGCTCAAGAGTATAATAATATCGATTTTGTTTTTTTTTCAGATCCTGTTCGTATAACTGGCTTCCCACAAAGCCCAACTACCAGGGAAGGTGGCTACGTTACGCTGGGATGTCTCACAACAGGCCACCCTAAGGCAATTCTGAATTGGTATTTCAACGAAGTCCATTCCGATGGAACATCACATTCTAAACTTATCGATGGCCAAACCAGTGAGTGCTTTACTTAAACCATTCGAGCAAACTACTTTTAAATGTTCTTGTATTATTTACTAATGATAAATTCATCAACACAGATTCACATTTCAAATTGGACGGCGATAATTTACTCGTCAGCAACATAACTTACCGAGAGGCAGGCAGGTACATGTGCGAGGCGATACAAGATATTGAAAAAGGTTCCACCGATAGACGAACCATGGATATAAATGTTGAACGTAAGTCATATTTTCACTGAAAAATTTGTAACGATTTCTACATTTACGAATACCTAATCGATCTCTTTGAAAATTTCCAGATAAACCGTACCCCTCGAGGAACCGTACCATTTACGAGAAGAAGCTCCACACATATGTCGAAGTGCCATGTAAAATGGTCGCCAATCCTGAGCCTATGTACACGTGGTTTCAAAATGTCAATGGCACGTTTCAAATGATTAGTCCACCCAGTCCAGATAGACTGCTCAAAGTGAGTGTAGATTTTTTCTTTTATTTATTCTTCGAAATTCGAATACCTACTCGACTTGAACGTTTCAATCAATTTGTAGATGAATTTCAACCAAGAGTCGCAATTCGGCGAATACAAATGTCAGGCTAATAACATAATCGGTTACAACGAGCAGCATATTTTATTAATTCCGATGGAAAATCCAAGACCACCGAGAATCGAACTGGATACAGTAACAAAACAATTCGCCCAATTGAAAGCTTTTGCTGTGAGAAACAGTAGCTTCATTTTCTATAATATCGAATACAAGGAAAAGGATACCAGAGATTGGACTGGTATGAATGTTACTCTAGGTAAGCGAATAAAGTTCACAGTCATTTTTTCCACAAAAAAGATCAGATACCTACCTACCTACAATAGAAAACACAACATTATAATTTTGAATAATCAATTTTACAGGTGAAACCTGGGATACGAAATACGAAATACCCGGCTTATTCGAAAAAACAAGTTATATCATAAGAGTAAGATCTATCAACGAGTTGGGTGTGAGTGAGCCTTCAAATGAAATAGAATTCACAACAGGGTCAGGAATACGACTCACCGCATCGTTTATTGTATTATTCGCCATTTTGCTTCGATGGATTTTTTAAATGTACCTACCTACTTGTACCTACTCATTTAAAATATTCAGAAATTGAAATGTAAAAAAAGAGATAACGGGGCGAGCTCTCCTAAAGATACCTCAATCGGCTGTGTTTTAATATTTTTTTCGTCATTATAAATAGTCATAAGCTTTTGGAAACGCAACCGTGGCAAAAGCAAAAGTACCACGTTTTAAATTCGGTTTTTCAAAAGTCAATTTACTTTCACGGTATTGAGGAGTTCGACTAAATTGGGGGATGATAATTTTTATACGTTTTATATGTATTATGTACCCGTACTTATTGTTTAATTTTGTAGTTGTCTGTGCATTTAATCAAAATTCTAAACGCTTAATATTTTTACAAAATAATTGTATATGTTTTGTTTGAGATTAAAATTAAATTTTGTTTTATTTTTGTATTTTTATGCGAGCAATCGTGAGTGCCAACTTATTTTTTTTTGGGTTTAAGGTACTTATTCAGGAATCAAAATATTCCTAAAATGATAAAATTTGTGGAACTGAGTGAAAAAAAATGAAAGTACGAGTAAATCGTTCTAAGAAAAGAAAGATTTTACAAATTTTGTTTGTACTATACAATAGTACCTACATGGTTCCTAAATTCATGTCCTAATCTAATAATTTAGCAATCAGCCATTATCATTGTCGATGTGCACTACACAGCGGATGCAGAAATAGCGAAACTACGATAAGCTCTTAGAATGCTCCTTAAAAAATCAGTATATCTTCCGGCTTTAATGATATGATACGAATAGGTAGGTGTCTAGTTATTATTCGGCGTTTCGCGAATTGAATAGATGAATTCATCGTATGGTTAACTAAGTTTGTTGAAATGTTGTTCCAAGTGACATTTTATTTGTATTTGCTTATTTCGCCAGGTAAGCATTTAGCAAAGATGTTTTTGAATTAATTCGCCATTGACTAATTTCAGAAATTTTTTTAGCAAAAGCGTTTAGAAGAAAGCTCAAAGTACCTATTTAAAATTTTCAAAACAGGCCTCATAACTAGTCAATTTTATAATGACTTTGTCATTATTTTCAATTTTGATCTTTGAAAGTCCTTTTCTTTCAGTAATTATTCCTTTTTAAGTCCTTATCGATGCCTGTAAGAGAAAATAATGTAAAAAAGTTGAAAAATTATGACGATATTTTTCATTTTTGATAGAACTACCCTGAGTTGGTTACCTAATAGTAATCTGTCGAATAGGGTGTAAGTATCATTTCGCAAAGTAGGGATTTTCCACCCCCACCCCTCCCCCCAAGTTTGGTGAGAAAATAATTCCCTATTTTTTATTTGTCCTCCATCTGTAAAAAAAAGTGGTGCCAAGAGCCCCCCCCCAGTCAAAAAATGGAAAAAAAATAAATTATCAAAATTCTTTCTTTCTAGCTGCGTTGAAATATTTCTAGATAATCCCCTTTTCAAGAAAAATCTTTCCCTGACCCTTCAAACCATATTCGCCCCCTAGTAAGAAGTCCCTCAAAGTGGAAAAAATGAAAAGAACGAGAAAAAAATCAGTTGTAAATATCTCATTTCCACAACAGAATTTGTTCTACACAACCCTCTTTTCAAAAAAAAAAAAGTTTGTTGGACTATTAAAACGATGTTGGCTCTCTTGTACATGGAACCCCCTTCCCTCCTCCAAATTTGGGAATAATAAAAAAAATAATGTCTGTTCCTAGAAATTTTTTGAAAATTTTTCAATGATCAAAATCTGTCTAAATAAACACATTTCAAGAAAACCCTCACTCTGGGGCTCTGGCGTCAGTTATTCAATGATGTTTTATCATTCAAAAAGTTGTAAAAAGCCTGTGGGCTGAACCAACGTTTAATAAAATAAAATTCTTCTTCAAATGATAATGGGTTTCCTTTCTATACAGCTCCTCGAAGTCGAAAAAATCAACCAAAAAAAATTGAAAAATTGATAGTTACCCTATCTGTACAATTAATTTTTTGAAAATGTTTCATTTCTAGGAGAATTACTTCTAAGTAAATACACTACACTTTCAAGAAAACCCCTCTCTTGGTCCTTCTCCTTCAAATCAAATTGGTCTCCATAGCCACCACTCTTACTCTTTTCATAGTACCTAATAAGATTACTGAAAATGATTGCCAATTTTTACAGCATTTGGCTCAGTGATTGAACAGCCATCTGAGCCATCTTGGTCAGGAAATGGACACCGTATGAAAAGAGAAACAAAATCTATTCCGGGTAAGAAGGTCATTTTTCTTGAAAATGCATTCAAAATGGGTCAACATTTATTCGAACATTGATCTTTCAGAACCTCGTTTGACATTTTCACCCGATGATAAGGATACCTTCTCTGTGAAGGAGGACTCGGATCTAGATATATCTTGCGAAGGACCAATGAAAGCAATCTCGTGGTACTACAATAATTCAGAAATATCGACCAATAAAAACGCCGAGTAAGCTATCGACCACCAAAGGAACAACATTTGAAATCATTTAGAGTGAATGACAAAATATCACTTGATTACAGCGTTTTTCAAAAATCATCTGAATTGGACGGCGGAGTGATGAAAAGAAAATTGAAATTCGACGATTTACAAACAACGAATAGCGGCAAATACACTTGCGTGGGTTTCTCAACTTCTAATGGAAGTAGAATCGAACGTACTGTTTCACTCTCAGTTCAAGGTACATACATATGTGATGTGTGATGTAGTTACGAGTAAAATTTTTTTCGAACCCAGTTCCTCGCTATTTTCAGAATTGAATGCTCAAGGGGCACTTGAAGATTTAAATCAAAAAATGAACAAATATTCGAACTCAGCGACTTCAAATCAGTTAAAATCGACATGTCACATGATATTTTCAGAATTTTATCAAATTTGGGGGCTGGAGGGGCATTGAGGGGTCGTACGCAAAAAATAACCAAATATTTGAACTCAGCACCCTCGAAAACCTAACAAACGATAGGTCACACGGTATTTCCATTTTTTCGGTATTTTGACCACTTTTCAAGGCACTTGTGGGATTAAAGGGCGGCTTAAAGAGGTCGAATCAAAAAAATAAACTGATATTCGAATTTAGCGTCCTCCAATTAGTAACAATCGATATGTCACATCGATTTTGGAATTTTTTGAATTTTGGCGTAAATTTGGGGCCCTTTTGAGGTCCAAATTCAAAAAAAAATCAAAAATGAAGTGACATATCGATTGTTACTAATTCGAAGATGCTAATTTCAAATATATATGCTTATTTTTTCGATCCGACCTCTTTGAACTCTGCTTTCACCTACATCAACGCTTTCAAACGTGGTAAACTTACAAAAAAAATTGAAAATGACATGTGACAAGTCGTTTGCAAGGTTCGTGATGGCGCTGAATTCGAATATACAGTCATTTTTTGGTTGCAACCCTTCTGTAGCACTTGACCTCCTCATACTCCAATTGTTAAACAATCTGAAATGCAAAAAATTTGTAGTGCGATGAAACCTGATTTTTCTTACCTATAAAAATTATAGTTTTCAGTTTTCATTTTCTTAAGAGTAAAAAAGTGTTTTCATAATTTACCTGTTACCTATGTGTGATTTCAGAGACTGATATCTTGAACAATCCTAAACTAACAGTAAACGATGACAGAGTAGCCGATACAAATCTCTACTACAGAGTTAACGAAACATTGGAAGTAATTTGTAAAGGAGATACGGAATCCATCGTATGGAAAGGCCCACCGAATGGCTGGCCTATTCCAGAAACACTCAGTGCCACGTAAATTATCTACATACAAAATGAATAACAAGACTTCGAATATACATAATACGTATTAAATAGGTAGGTATTTAATAGGTAATTAATTATTTTTAAATACTACAGAAGCAATCGTATGCACGTGGAACGTATTAAAAAAAAGAAAATAGCATTGAAATTCAAAGCAATCACGACCAGCGATGAAGGAACCTACACTTGCGAAGCAACCAAAAGAAAAAACACCAAAGCAAAAAGTTTCAAACTATACGTAATTGGTAAGCTTTATACACGTATTTTGAATTTCATCGGTGTACAAATTACAAATACCGGCAATCCCATTTTAAAATTGCTGTCTGTGGGTTTTGTGTTTGGCCCTACCATTTCCTAGCGACAGAATAAGCGTCAGATTATTGAAATTAGACATTGGATGGGATCAAAGGGGGAGGTAAGAAGAAAGGACAGAGGGAGAGTTCAAAAAATGACATTATGAATACTCAATAAAAAATTGAGCAGCTTCGAAAATAAAAGACCATTTTTTCAAAGTGTAAAGATATCTAAAACATTTTCTATGAAAGTCAAGAAAATTTGTTTCAAATTGGGTACCTACTGAAAATTCTCTATGAATTACTGCTATTTTTTGGTAAATTACTGAAAATTTTCGATAAACTACCGGTAATAATTTTGCTGCTAATTACTGTTCATTTTCAGTAAATTACATACGTTACCAATATATTTTGTTAAATTACTCGTAATTACCGAAAATTACCAGTAAATTACCAATTACTACTGGTAATTAAGCAAGAATTACTGGTAATTAACCAAAAACGACCAATTTTGATATTTAATACATGAAAAATAACCCATAGTTTGAGTCCTGCAAGGACTGTGTCCCAATAAAGTGAGACAGGGCAGAATATGGTTCTAATTGACTGTAGTTTTGAGACACTTTTCTAGTATTGTTTTTAGCTCAAGAGCATAATAATATCGATTTGTTTTTTGTTTTTTTTTTTCAGATCCTGTTCGTATAACTAGCTTCCCACAAAGCCCAACTACCAGGGAAGGTGACAACGTTACGCTGGGATGTACCGCAACAAGCCATCCTAAGGCAATAGTGAATTGGTACCAGTATTTCAACAAAACACATTCCGATGGAACATCATATTTTAAAATAATCGATGACCAAACTAGTGAGTGCTTTACTCGAATCAATCCAGCAAACTACCTTTAAATGTGCTTGTAGGTATTCCTTACTAATGATAAATTCACAAATACAGATTCGCATTTCAAATTGGACGGCGATAATTTACTCATCAGCAATATAACTTACAGAGAGGCGGGCAGGTATAGGTGTGAGGCGATTCAAGATATCGAAAAAGGTTCCACGGATAGACGAACCATCGATGTGAATGTTGAACGTGGGTCACAATTTCACTCAAAAATTTATAACGATTTCGATATTTGCGAATAATCGATATCTTTGAAAATTTCCAGATAAACCGTACCCCTCGAAGAATCATACCATTTACGAGAAGAAGCTCAACACGCTGGTCGAAGTGCCATGTGAAATGGTCGCCAATCCTGAGCCTTTCTATACGTGGTTTCAAAATGTCAATGGCACATTTCAAATGATTAGTGCTCCGAGTCCAAATAAAAAGCTCACAGTGGGTGTAAATTTTTCCTTTTATTTATTCTTCGAATAATTACTAGACTTGAATATTTCAATCGATTTGTAGATAAATTTCAACCAAGAGTCGCAATTCGGCGAATACAAATGTCAGGCTAATAACGCAATTGGTTACAATGAGCAGTATATTTCATTAATTCCATTGGAAAACCCAAGACCACCGAAAATCGAACTGTATACAGTAAGAAAAACTTACGCCTATCTTAAAGCTATAGCTGAGAGAAACAGTAGCTTCATTTTCTATAATATCGAATACAAGGAAAAGGATACCGGAGAGTGGACTGGCATGAATGTTACTCTAGGTAAGTAAATAAAGTTTATAATCATTTTTAAAAAAAAATCAGATACATATATATACTACAATAGAAAACAAAATATTGTCATTTTGAACTATAATTTTTCAGGAGAAACCTGGGATACGAAATACGAAGTACCCCATTTATTCGAAAAAACCAGATACATCGTAAGAGTAAGATCTATCAACAATTTGGGTGTGAGTGAGCCATCAAATGAAATAGAATTCACAACATGATCAGGATGAGACTTTTACCACAGCATCAGGAATACGACTCGCCGCATCGTTTATTGTACTATTATTCGCTATTTTGCTCCGACAAATGTTTTAAATATTCTCTGGAATTAAAAATAAAAAAAATAGATAACGAGGCGAGATCTCATAAAGAAACGTATGTACCTCAATCGGCGGTGTTTTAAATTTTAATATATTTTTGTCATTATTAGTCATCATAAGCTTTTGGAAACGCAACCGTGGCAAAAGCTTACCTTAAACTTGATTTTTCAAAAGTCAATTCACTTTCATGGTATTGCGAAGTTCGACTAAATTGAAATTGAGGATGCTAATTTCTAAGTACCATACCCATACTTATTGTTGGATTTTGTAGTTGTAAGTCATTTATTCAAAATTATTCTAAACGCTTAATATATTTTACAAAATGATTGATTTTTTTTTTAGATTAAAAAGTGGTAAGTATTCTCTGCATTGAGGTATAGAACTGCTCAAGACATAAGGAAGGTTATCATAAAGCAATGAAAATCGCCGAAAAATATTGCAAAAATTAATTAAATATTGATTCGAGTAAAACTTTACAAACTTGCTTGAAATATTATAAAATGAACTCAAAATTATTGAAGAAATAAATGAAATAAGTACATATTTTAAAAATCAAATGGAAAAAAACTTTCAATTGAAGCATTAAAAACTGCTAAAAATTATGTTAAAACTTACAAAAAGCGTTCAGCAGTACAGATATTTTGAAAAATTACTAGAAAGAGCTTAAAAATCGCCTCAAATACAAGAAAAATTGTAAAAGATGTTTAAAATAGCGTAAAAACTGATTAAATAGGTATTCCTAAAACTCGATGAAACATTGCAAAATAAGGTTATACACAATATATAACGTACTGAAAAATTTTCAAAATCGGTTAAAATGGGGCTGAGAAAAGTGTTACTAAAATTTCAGAAAATGGGGATTCCCCAAAAACGAGAGATGATGTGGATCTGAAATTTTTCACGTGGTAGTTTCTCGATGGTACCCAGTACCCACCTTCCATGCTAGTGACATGTGACAACCCGAGATTAGGAGCATTTTGAACAGAGGTGTTGCCTACTCGAGTGTAATTATTAACGGCATCGTGTCATTTAAATTGCCTATACTTCAACATGGCAGGATTATCAGAAGTATAAAATCTGATCAAATTCACGTTTTTGAAGCTATAATTCGTCAGGTTACAGGAATTCGGATAAAAAAATGAAAAATTTACAAAGAAATGTGGAATCGAGAGTGCTATTAAATTATACAATTAATTTTTGAGCTCGAAATCGTACGAAAACAGGAAACTACGTCAATGTCATTAGTTATTTGATTATTTTGTTCGTCATTTTACCGACATTTTGCCAGGTATCAAACATTGTTCAACGACACGGTTTTATCTATTCTCCTTATAAGGACTGATATGGACTACAAATTTTCAGAAATCAACAATTTTGTGGTGCATATATTTCCTGTAAATGAAAAACCAGCGCGATAAATTAAAATTATTCCGGATGCGAAAATAAAAATTTATGTAGCCAACTATCTCTTATGCATTGCATTTTTACTTGATCAACTGTATGCACATGTTTTTATTGCGGTAGATTAATACTACAATTTGTTAAAGTAAATAACTAATTGTTGAAGTGAGTGTTCGTGGAGAAGTAGCATAATGGTCCTCATACTTCTGCTTTTGGTAAGTTTATCAACAAGGGAATCTTTACAACTCGTCAACTTCCAATTGAGCTGTTTGTTCACTGAAAGAACAAGCCATCCAGACTTCAGAACCGAATTTTCAGCACCGAAGTCAATTTTTCAACTTTTGGTGAATTTTTGAAAATAATAGAAATAGCCCATTGGTATAAGTATGGGTAATTCTCAGAAAATGGTAAAATTCGTCTAAATGGCAAATTTCTCGAGGGGCTTACGAAGGTAAATCAAGTTTTAGATTTTTATCATTCCGACTTTACTCTTTTTGTAGAAAACTAATTCCGCCATTTTTGAAAATTCGCCAAAAAATCAATCTCGCCAGCTGAAAGTTTGGTTTTAAAGTTTAGATGACGTGCTCTTTTAGTGAGCCAAATTTTAGCTCAATCGGAGTTGATGAGTTGTAAAGGTTTTCTCACTAGTAATTTTCCACCATTAAAAAAGCAACCGCGAAAAATATTCAAAAACGTAGCCATTGTTTTGCTTCTTTTTTTCATGTTCTACATAATTTTAACCACTTTCTTCTAGATGCTTTGTGCGAAATTCCACGAAGTTGCCATGGAATATAATGAAGGAGCAGGAGCTTTGGTCATGTTTATTGATCCAGGTATGAAAATGTTTCGGGTAAAATCTTTTTGGTATTTTGAATAACTTATAATATACAAAACTGTACTGATTAAAATATACTTAATGTATTTGTCTGTGAATTAAAACAAATTTGTATGTCTGTGCAAGTATTCACGTGCAATGATGGCACTCGTATCCGCGGACGTCAATTATGCGATGGAAAAAGAGACTGCACTCAGTATGAAGATGAAGATGAACCCATTTGTCCCGGCGAAGGTAAAAATGATACACACCAACGAGGAGGCGTAGAATAAGATGTTTCTAGGTGCAATGAAAAAATGCATCATCTTTCTCTAAGAGCCCTAAGCTGTTCCTCGCTTCGCTCTGCGCATCCCCTCAATTTGTCAGGATAGTTCATTCCTATGGGGCTCGCCTTTGCATGACAATATCCATTCAAGATGGTTTAAACAAGCATACGAGTAGGTCATTCTTCGCTTCGATCGGAACCTCCAAAAGCACTTTCATGAAACCCACTTAATCTGCATGCCAAATCGCAGCCTCCAAGGTCAATTTGAGGAGGTTCCCGTGATGACACAAAATTAAAACCATTAAAAAGGACACGAAAATACAGTCATTTTTTCTTTGCTGGGAAGTGGTGGATAAAAATTGAAAAGTCGAAAACCTCGAAATACACATTAGCGTACCTTTCAAATGCGCATGTCAAATTTCAGCCTCCTATAGGTCAATTTGAACGGAAGGAGGTAGAACACTAAATCAAGAATGAAGTGACATAAATCGATTTTTACTCATTTTTAGGCGCCAAATTCGAATATAAGCTTATTTTTTCAATCCGACCCCTCTCAACTCTCTTTCACCCACATCAACGCTTTCAAACGTGGTCAACATATCAAAAAATTGAAAATGTGGCGTGACATGTCATTTGTAAGGTCCGTGAGAGTGCTGAATTCGAATATTCGCTTATTTTTTGATTGCAACTCTTCAGTAGCCCTCCTTCTCCTTCTCCAATCTTGAAACAATCTGAAATGTAAAAAATGTGTGGTGTGATGAAACCTGATTTTTCCTACCTACTTGAAAATACAAATAGTTTTTAGGTTTAATTTTCTTAAGAATGTGTGATTCCAGGGACTAAACTAACAGTAAACGATGAAAATGTAGCCGATACCGATCTCTACTACAGAGTTAACGAAACGTTGGAAGTAGTTTGTAATGGAGATACGGTACACATCGTATGGAAAGGTCCACCGAATAGCTGGAATATTCCAGAAACACAGAGGGCAACGTAAACTATTTACCTACAAAATTACCAACATGACTGCTATTATACATAATATTAAATAGGTATCTAAAAATTAAAAATTTTTAAATCTAACAGAAGCAATCGTGTCGACGCGGAACGTATTAAAAATAAGAAAATAGCATTGAAAATCAAAGCAATCCAGACCATCGACGAAGGAACCTACATCTGCGAAGTAGCCAAAGGAAAAAACACTATAAAATCAAAACGTTTCGAACTCTACGTAATTGGTATGTTTTATGTATTTGAATCTCATCGATGTACAAACTACATACAAAGCCCAAGTCCTTCTTATAAAATTGCTGTTTGGTGGTCTCGTGTTCGGCATTACCATTTTCTAGCGACAGAATAAGTGTCAGATTCTTGAAATTCGATATTGAATGGGACCAAAGGGGGAGGTAAGAAAAAAGGACACACGGAGACTTCAAAATACATTATGTATTACGTGATTAACTGATGATAAGTAATACTCAGTGAAAAATTGGGCTGCTTTGAAAATAAAGATATCTAACACATTTCCTATAAAAGTCAAGAAAATTTGTTCTATATTACCTACTGAACATTTTCTATGAATTACTGGTATTTTTTGGTAAATCACTGAATTTTTTTTTGCAAATTACTGTTCATTTTCAGTAAATTACAGATGATTACCAATAGTTTTTGTTTTACTCGTAATTACCAAAAATTACCCGTAAATTACCAATTACTACCAGTAATTGAGCAAGAATCACAGGGAATTAACCAAAAATGACTAGTTTTGGTTTTCAAGTACCTACACTAAAAATAATCTAGTTCGAGCCCTGCAAGGAACGTGTCCCGAAAATGTAATGGAGGGCAGAATATGACTCTAATTGACTGTAGTTTTGAGACACATTTCTAGTTTTGTTTTTGGCTCAAGAACATAATAATGTCGATTTGATTTTTTTTTCTCAGATCCTGTTCAAATAACTGACTTTTCACAAAGCACAACTACCAGGGAAGGTGGCTACGTTGAGCTGAGATGTCTATCAACAGGCCACCCTAAGGCAATTCTGAATTGGTATTTCAACGAAGTACATTCCTATGGAACATCACATTCTTACAAACTTATCGATGGCCAAACCAGTGAGTGCTTTACTTCACGAAAAAAAAATTTAAAAAAATTACTATTTCAGTATATCTAGTAACCGGATCCCATTCAAAAATAATAGTGATATTTACTCAGCCAAAAAATACATTTTATGTACCTATAAAATTAGATAAAATTTATTACTCTCATAGTAAAATTTACTAATCGCATAGTAAAAATCACAATATTTTTGAATGGGATGCGGTTACTGTTTGAAATAGTAAAAATTATCCATAATTTTTTTTCCGTGTTAAATCAATCGAGCAAACTACCTTTAACTGTTCTTGTATTCTTTACTAATGATAAATTCACAAATACAGATTCACATATTTTCAAATTGGACGGCGATAATTTACTCATCAGCAATATAACTTACCGAGAGGCGGGCAGGTATAGGTGTGAGGCGATTCAAGATATCGAAAAAGGTTCCACGGATAGACGAACCATCGATGTGAATGTTGAACGTGAGTCACAATTTCACTCAAAAATTTATAACGATTTTGATATTTGCGAATAATCGATATCTTTGAAAATTTCCAGATAAACCGTACCCCTCGAAGAATCATACCATTTACGAGAAGAAGCTCCACACATATGTCGAAGTGCCATGTGAAATGGTCGCCAATCCTGAGCCTTTCTACACGTGGTTTCAAAATGTCAATGGCACATTTCAAATGATTAGTCCTCCGAGTCCAGATAGACTGCTCAAAGTGAGTGTAAATTTTTTCTTTTATTTATTCTTCGAATACTTACTAGACTTGAATATTTCAATCGATTTGTAGATAAATTTCAACCAAGAGTCGCAATTCGGCGAATACAAATGTCAGGCTAATAATGAAATTGGTTACAATTGGCAGTATATTTCATTAATTCCATTGGAAAACCCAAGACCACCGAAAATCGAACTGTATACAGTAACAAAAACTTACGCCTATCTTAAAGCTATAGCTGAGAGAAACAGTAGCTTCATTTTCTATAATATCGAATTCAAGAAAAAGGATACCAGAGAGTGGACTGGTATGAATGTTACTCTAGGTAAGTGAATAAAGTTCGTAATTATTTTTTCCAAAAAAAATCAGATACCTAGTACCTCTACCTACCTACGATAGAAAACAAAACATTGTCATTTTGAATAATTAATTTTACAGGTGAAACCTGGGATACGAAATACGAAATACAAAATTTATACGAAAAAACGAGTTATATCATAAGAGTAAGATCTATCAACGATTTGGGTATGAGTGAGCCATCAAATGAAATAGAATTTACCACAGCATAAGGATGAGAATTTACCAGGGCGTCAGGAATACGACTCGCCGCATCATTTATTGAATTATTAGCTATTTTGATTAGACATATGTTTTAAATATTCTCTGGAAAGTGAAAAAATAAAAAAGAGAAGTTTGTAGTTGTATGTGCATTTATTCAAAATTCTAAACGCTTCATATATATTTTTCAAAAAAATTGCATATTTTGCTTGAGATTGAAAAGTGGTATTATTCTCTGCATTGAGATACAAAACTGCTCAAGATAGAAGAAAAGTTACCGAATAGCATTGAAAATTGCCGAAAAAATGGCAAAAATTGATTAAATATCGATTTTAGTAAAACTTTACAAACTTGCTTGAAATAGGTATCATAAAATTAAATTAAAATTACATGTATATAGAAAATAAATGAAATCATCTAAAAATCGAGTGAAAAAAATTTCAATTGGAACAAAAAAAAATGCTAAAAATTATGTCAAAACTTAAGGTAGATTTGGGTAATTGCAAAGCACTTTTTGATTAGTGACAATTTGAGAGGGCGCTGTGAGAAGACTATTGCACGGATGAAGCTGAAATTTGTACCACTTATACTTCAGGGGGTTCTCTATATCAATGGTAAAGTTTTGGTACAATTTGGTCCACAAATCGTTGAGAAAATTGAAATTTGAAAATTGGAAAATCGACTTTTGCATTTACCCCATGCTGGGGTAAATGCAAAAGTGGACGATATTTTTTTTATTATTTTATGTTTTTGCATTTTCAACACACTCACTGTATTCTACGTGTCATTTGCTAACTTTTGATGTATTCGTGGTCTTGATTCGGTTAAAAATTCGATAACTTTTCCACTTCCCAAAAAAATGTTTAGGGGAGTGAAAAAATGTTGAAAAATTATTTTTTTTAAAAACTCGCTAAAATAAACAAAAAATCCACAAGAATAGAATATAAAAAAATAGTTCAAAATGTAAAGATTTCAATAAATCTCACACGGTGGATGTAATAATAAAGTAATTACAAACACCCATAAAAAAAAAGTTCCACTTTAAAGTTCCATAAAAAGATGTTACGGATGGCGAAAAAATTGATTAAAATTTCATAAAAATTGTACCATTTTTAAAAAATTATTGGAAATCGCTCGAAAGCGGTTGAAAATATGAAAAACATTAAATATCATTTTTTTTTAAATGATATTTTGAACTTTATAGGTATGCTCTTTCAGACGAAATTTGTTCAAATTTTAGAGGTTTCAATGCAAATATTTCATCACATACATGAATTTTAGTACACGTTTCAAAACTTTTTCAGCAGTTTGAGCAGAAGTCATCTACGAGTATGTTTAGGTACACTAGAAACAATTTTGATATGTCAACAATTTTTACCTCATATCAAATGACTTTTAACAGCATTTTGTGAAATTTTTGTTTTTTTTTAAAACAATAAACGACATTCAAAAAATTTGTTGAATAGGTACCTACCTACCTATTTTGAACGATTTCAATAGGTATAATTTTGACAATTTTTTTCCATTTTAAACTATTTTTATAACGAAAATCAGCAAGATCGAAAGATTTAAAATTCCAAAGAGCCAAAGCTCGATCATTTTTGGATACTTGGTGAATTTTTGAAAGTTCATAAAATTTAAAAAAAAAACATTCTCAAGGGCGATTAGAAATTTTAGAAAAAATTTACAAATTTGCTGGAGTTTTCAAAAAATTCAAATTTTGATAGTTTTCGAGTCAGGTGATCGACGACTGGTATTTTAAGACACGCTGTTTCGATCTAGCTTGGTTTCGTTTTGATTCTGTGAGTTCAAAACTTCCTCATCTTCGAAAATTTATACTTCATAAAATAACTTTAAAATTTCCCTCACCAATTTTTTTCGAATTTTTAATTTGTCTAAAATTTAGAAATGATTAAAACAAAAATTATAGTGAAAAAATTGATTCAAAAAGCAAAAATACCTCAATTTTTGTGCGTTCTGAATCAAATTTTCGTCCACTCAAGGGAGAAGGGCAATCCCAATTACTCCTTTCACCTCTACGTCATAAAACTATTCAATTTTCTGGGTCACTTTCTTTTGCCTTCCACCATCTACGTTCTCCCTCTCCTCCTCCTCTAGTAAATCCATCTTAAATTAATTAATTTGCACAAATATTCCTCTCATTGAATTAATCACATTCGAAAAATTTGCCTAAAAAAATAACACCATCGCCATGATTTGTCTTCTCTCGATACAAAATCACATTCCCCGAATACCTTTAGTTTCATTTCCTATAAAACTGATTTTTTTCTCAACTCAACACCGACAACTGGCGACAATCTTTCACCTTGTCTAGGTCTAGGTCTATACGAATATAGTTAATTTAAAAACCACAAAAAATATGAAAATAAAATCAGTTACGAGCGTGTTGTTACGCTCCCTTATTTAGCTACAAATAATTCGCGAATGTAGCAATATAATCAACTGCGGGTAACCGGTTTCAAAGGACATACAAAATATTGGCAATGTTGCGGCCAAAACGACTTCATTGCTTTGATAAAGATCATTGAAAAAATTCACAATAAAGAGCCAGAGCGCTAAAAACTCATCCTCATCAACCGCCGCGCACGTACCAAAAACCTTATACATTGGTGCTGGATTCATGAAGAGGAATTCCAAGCATTTGAGGAATGCAACGAGACTAGTATTTATTTTCTCGGAATACGTTTAAAGCTAATTTGGTTCGATTTAAAATTTATTGTTTATAATTTTTTTTTTTTTCACTAAGCATCATCATCATCGCGAGTTACGAGAGAGAGAGAGAGAGAGAGAGACTACGATCCGCGAGCCTAAGATGACTCATCAGCATCCGGCTTCAATGATATCATACACCTATAGCTCTGTCTGTGTACAACATAGTGTTGTTAGGTATTTATGGTAATGGTAGGGGTACTATAGAGTAGACCATGTGCTTCATTCATTACTTCCTCACTTCCTTAGTCAAATTTCCAGAAATATTTTTTCTTTACTCGTCGTCGTCCGGTCGTCGTGACGAACCATGTGCGGTTTAATTTAGCGCCAAGATGTTTATCGCTAAACATACCAACGAAGGTAATCGTCGATATGAGTAATGGTTTCGTAAGCTCGTACACTTAAATAATACCTATACAGACTGGTCAAATATCCAGAGAGATTCGATGATTCGAAATTCCATATTTTTCATATTATATACGTAGCCCTACCAAACACTTGCTCTGATTATTTTCAATGCAAGTTGCACGATATTAGAGGGAAAAAAATTCAGATAATCTTATACCCCGAGGTGATTCGTAGCCACAGAATTATTTTCCCACGAACATACTCGATAATATAGCAACTCGAGTGTTGCCTAAGGTCACGGACTAGTAGGAGAATATGGCCTCCTTCTCCATTCTCGAGATATATCTCATTTGGTTGAATAATTGATTCGGTGAATTCCTTTGAACGTTCACCCGAATCAACGAGATTGTTTTTTGCAATTTTTTGACGACATCTTCGAACACCTAAATCACCGTAGCCAGTTAGCTTATGGATCATTTTTTGATATGCCTCATCATCGTGGGGAGATCCGAAATCCAGTGAAAGTCTTCCTTTACAGTTCCTCATTATACGCGAATCATTTCAGCTATAAAAATTTCCATCCAATGATTCATCGCACTGGAAGTCAACTTCAACTTGAACAAATCCACATCACGAGTACATACAAATGGCTCTGGCTTCATCCTCCCTCGTCGTAATTTTTTCCATTCCAAGTGCTCCCACGCGATCAAAACAGGCGCCTAGAAATTCGCGCGCCATCGAGCTCGAGTAATTACATCACCATAACCCAATTATCCGCATTTATTCTCGGAAATGGCCACACTGAAATATGGAATGTAGCGGTAAAAGTGGTTGCTGTATGGTACAGATGAAGGTAATCTGAAATATGCGATCTCGCAGTCACTATATAGTCAGAGTATCACAGCATACACCGAAAAACTTTGATTTACCGACCTACAACATTATATGGTCTATCAACGCGTTATCGAACCTGTTTTGTTTTTTTTTCCTCGTGTCTTTTTTTGCTTCTTCATCTTCAATCTTCATTTTCATATATCCTAATTTCGCGCGCTATGCTGTATATGTAGTGTTCTTGACAAATGAATTACCGAATGTATTCCAATTATTTTTATTTTTTGGGGGGTTTTATCACTCCTGTAGTCGAGCTGTAGAGTGGAGAGTCCTCCTGGTGCTGGCGATAGCGATGGCGGTGTCGAGAGTCGAGACCTCCGAGCAGCGAAATTCAGATCTAGCTTGGTGTGGTCTCTCACTATCAGCATCACGAACCTCTCTCTTTAACTCAATATACGAGTATATGGATCTGCATTCGGTAAAGTGGTCGGTGGCGCACCTTATTAGTTAAACTGACATGTGTTTGGTTACCGCCGCACTGTAGTCTTCGAGATGGACTATGAATTCCATAAATCGTGCTAAATGGTATTCACGTATCGTAATTTGGTTGCGGTATATTCGAACGATAAATTTTGCTTCTGAGATCTGGAAATCTCACGAGAAGTCTTTACTTCTTTTGGAAGGGGGCTTCACCTCGAAAAATTTAATATTGCAGTAGGTCCAATTTTTACATCAATTTTTTAGGAATTTACTAATGAATTGGAGAAAAAATCACTTTGAACTGGCACTTTTGAAATTTCGCAGTAAAACCACCTAAAACAGCGTAGAAAAAGCATAAATCCGCTCGTTATACACATTAAGGTGGAACTTATTAATTTATAAATGGTGGACAATTTTTTTCGTTTTTTTTTCCGCTCCCACCCCCTAAAGTTATTACCTTGAGTGAGAAAATCAGGCCATGAAATTTTCAGTCGCTTTGGTGAAAAATAAGTGGTGCCGATGAGCCTTCCCAATTTTACAAAATATGAAAAAAATCGAAATACAGGATGTCTAACAAATCTCCCACACAAAAAAACTATGACTTTTTCATGACCTTTTTCACATTTTTACCGCATGAAAATCCACCCCTCCCCCCACAAAAAAATTAAATAACTTGAAACCGCAAGGAATTTTTTAAAAAATTTATAGACAAGTAGGTACTTTAGTTTTTTCATTTTTCTGATTTTTTAAACAAATTTTTTATTTTATTTATATATTTATTTTTTTATTTTAGGGCTTTTTGAAAAATTTTCAAGTGTATTTCGAGCAAAATTCATGACTTTCATGACCACCTACCAAAATTTATGACTTTTTCATGACCGTTAGACAACCAGAAATATCAAAAAAAATTTTTAAGTTATGAACTTTCTAGTTCCAATACCTTAGCCAAGTCCATACTTGAGTAGAATCAACTTGTAAACCAATTTTGAACCTCTATCTCAACCTATGAAAAAATTTGAAATTTTACTTTGATTTTGAGGTCTGCTACAATAATACATATAAATACATAGGTATGTCAGTTTTACAAAACTTTTTTCTGTGGTCAAAATTTTTAGAAAGTCTTGCTTTTTTGTTCCAAATTTTCCAAAAAGTAATCAGCTGCTTACCAAAATTTTGAAAAATTTTACTTTTCAGTTTTCTTCTCAAGATTATGACGAAAAATCTAGAACTCTACTCTTTTATAAAAACTTGAGATTACTTACCCGCCTTTTTTGTAAGAATTGTAAGTAATCAAGTTTCTATTAAAGTTTGATAAAGTAATCAAAAAATCTTACCTTCTTTGGCCAAAATCGAAAACAATTTTACATGTTTGTATTAACACTGAAACTGTTGAAAGTTAAAAAACAGATTTTTTGACAAAATTTTGCCATAAAAGTTTTTTTTTACTTTTTTAAAAATCAAAACTGCAAAAATTGCAAAAAAAAACTCTTGTTGGGGCCAAAATTTTCAAAAAGTGAGAATTTTTTACATGAAAGTAAACTTCTATGTCACAAAAAATTGGCTTTTTGTTGTCAAAATTATGAAAAAAATGTGATTTTTCCTAAATTTCAGAGCGTTAAAACTAGTGATGGGATATTATCGATATTTCGGGATATCAATATCGTCAAAATATCGGAGGTCTGATATCGATAATATCGATATATATCGGATGTTTTTGATGTTCATAAAAAGGCCATAAAACAGCTGATTTTTGATGAAAAGAGAAACTGAATCATCTCTATGCTGTTTCTATTCCTTATTTTTTTGCTTTTTCAGTATCTAGCTACCTATTTGGCGCTTTTTAAAATAATGATGACATTGATGACGTAATTGTCAACATTTCATCATTCTACAGATGTGGCCCATGGCTACCATTAATAGCCGTGATAATCACTATTTTACTCTAAAAGAGTCTGAAAATGCTCAAAAAGATCAAAAAAATACCTCGCACAATTTATTTGCGGGATTTTTGCATAATTTTTAAAAATTTTCCGATAATCGATTATCGGCTTTAAAATATCGATATATATCGACGGCGGCAAATATCGATATATATTGATAAATATCGATAATATCCCATCACTAGTTAAAACGCGATTTATAATTGCTCATGGCTCATGAACGTTATATCGCGATTAATTTTACATTGGTTTAAATGGGGTTGTCTAGGGACTAGAGGAAATCAGCATTATAATGAAAACAGTGTTATAACAAGCTTTTACTGTATTGTTGAATATTTCTCACCCCTCTACATGCCGGAAAAGTGGAACATTGTCCCCTTCCCCCTCCCCCCAAAAAAACAATGGAATGAAACATCAAACAAGTGAACCATTTTTTTCTGAAAAATCATTTTTAAAAAATCTGAGAGATAGAATTCAAAAAAAAATAAACATCGAAAAATTGCCATAAAAACTGAAAAAAAAAATGAAAGAATGAAATGAAGGGGGTCGGGGGAGATGAAATTTGACAAAACAAAGATGCTTTTTAAGTAATTTTGTAAAAAAAAACTGGACTTTTGTTTGGCAAACTTCAAAACGAAAAGAGGACTCTTTCTGCAGGTAATGCAAAAATTAATGCTTTTTGGACGATTCAAAAAAGCAAAAATTACAACCGTTTGAATATTTTATCAAAAAAATACTCCCTGAAAATTGTTATGAAAAAACATTACAACTTATCGCCAACTTGCTAAAAACTGACTCTTTCTGACAATTTTGACAAAAAATGAGAATATTTTGATAATTTTAGGTAGCAAATGCAGTGGTTTTTTGGTCAATCTTGGCAAGAACAGGGCTTCTTGACAATTCTGGCAAAAATTGGCCCTTTCAACAATTATACTAGAAATGAACATTTTTTGACAACTTTTACAAAAATGGACACGTCTCCATTTTGCCAAAAATTGATGTTTTTTGACAATTTTGGCAAAAGCAGTGGTTTTTTTGGGCAATCTTGGCAAAAACATGACTGCTTGACAATTTTGGCAAAAATTGGCCCTCTTTGCCAAATTTACTAAGAATGGACATTTTTTGACAACTTTTACAAAAATGGACACGTCTTGACTATTTTGCCAAAAATTGACACTTTTTGACAATTTTGACAAAAACAGGAATTTTTTGACAATTTTGGCAAAAGCAGTGGTTTTTTTGGGCAATCTTGGCAAAAACAGGACTGCTTGACAATTTTGGCAAAAATTGGCCCTCTTTACCAAATTTACTAAAAGTGGACATTTTTTGACAACTTTTACAAAAATGGACACGTCTTGACCATTTTGCCAAAAATTGACACTTTTTGACAATTTTGACAAAAACAGGAATTTTTTGACAATGTTGGCAAAAGCAGTGGTTTTTTGGGCAATCTTGGCAAAAACAGGACAGCTTGACAATTTTGGCAAAAATTTACCCTTTTGAGAATTTTGACAAAAATGGACACTTCTTGACCATTCTGCCAAAAATTGACGCTTTGGGACATATTTTGACTTTGAATTTAGCAGAAAAAAAATCAGAACCTTATAAGCAAGTCTGGCAAAAAACAGGATTTTTGGAACAAGAAGATGACTTTTTAAACAGATAAGATGAAAATCAATTTTTTGGGGGGTTTGGGGTGAAGAAGGGGCACAAAAGCGTGCCCCCTTAAGAAATGTGAAAACAGATTCTGCTGCTCAGAGATGAAAAATTTTCAAATAATTTGTACTTCCAGTCATTAATTTTACATTTTTTGTTGATAATATGTATTTTTCAACTTTGAGGGCTTTATTATGTATGAGCTAAGAGACCAAAATCATTTGGAGAACTAAGGGAATGGGTTTCTTAAAAATATGCTTATATTTTGGAAAATTGTACCCCTTGAAAAATTTTCATAAAAATTCTACAAACATCAATTTTCTATTTTTTGTTATTTTTTCCAAATTTGAACGACTCCATACCAGAGAACCAACAAGACTTCATTATGACCTAAACCTGGTAGTTTTTTAAGAGGAGAAGAGGAAGGGGTTGAACTGCATAATTTATTTACATGGGTTCATTTTGTTCGATAAAAAAGTAAGACAAGCCACTTATTTTAAGAAAACAGTAAAAAAACGCCATAAAAACGTTTAAAAATTCTATAAACTTTTATGTAAAAAAATCCAAAAACGAAATTGAGCAAGCAAAATTTAGTTGGGAGAGGAGAGGAGAGGGGAATTGGTTTCGTTCATATCAGACAGCGCCAATTCAGAAGGTTCCTTATGTAAGCAAAATTAACGAACCATAGTTTTTTCGCTCTTCCAGAGGAAGTTACCTAATTTGGAATTCCCGGAGAAAATTTAAAACTCGCTGGAGGCTCCCGAGTAGCTTGAAAGTGATGTTGAAAAGTTGTAATAAAGTAACTATTCTCATCCGTTCATTTCGTTTGAAAAAATTGTGTTTTATGAGAAAGTTAAAAATTTGTCATAATAAAACCTTTTTAAAAATTCATCAAAAACCTAAAATTGAATTTTGGATTTGAAAATTTTGGTTACAGGAGTTTTTGGGGTAGGTGGGTTCTTTCAAACCCCACAATTGTGTTATTTGCCATTAGATTTTAATGAAAGATACAAAATCGTTCAGAAATTATTCAAAATTCTGAAAAATTTACTAAAAATGATTAGATAAGACGTAATTAATATGCAACACTTTTTTTTATAAACAACAAACCACGATGTGAGTGATAACTTTGGAATGAGATAGGTATCTAAATATAAAACAAGGACCTAAAATTTTTCAATTACAATAAACTACTTATTCAGAATCAGACTTAAAAGACGTCAAAGGAAAAGCCACAAGCATCATTCTCCACAAATTTTCTCAACAATATTCCAGCCTTTCAAAGAGAATTACCTCATATCAGCGTTACCTAATCATATCGAAATGACTTTCCGACCGACTTACTATTTCCGGTCATCACGCGGTTCATATCAAATTACTCATATAAACATGATAACAGATTTTTTCATTTTTTTTGTCAGGTGAAATATGTAAACACACGTACTTTTTTACGTCATAATATATATTTTACGTCACAAAGCAAACCTTTTCCAAAAAAAAAAAAAGATGATAAAACAATCGTCAATAGTCCTTATTATCCAAAAACGCAAATACCTCGTCATATCCTCGCATTCTACTAATACCTGAGAAAAAATTTCACTTCAACTTCATTACATACGTAGAAGAGAATTCCAAAAAAAGTTTGAACATTTTCAAGAGAAAAAAATAGGTAACGGAGAACTTGGAAAATCACACAATAACGATGAACAACGATTTAATTTGGGGAGGAGCACTAACCAAAGCTCATAAGTCATTTCCCTGGAAAGTACGTAGATGTTTTAAAAAAATGGGATTTTTCATGTACGGATCGAACGGAAGTCAGTGGACTGGAGAGGCCGAGCAACACACACACACACACATCGTAAAATCCAAAACTTCCAAATTTTTTAGACTCATGTTTCTTCGAAAAAGTTCATTATTTTTGAGGGTTTCCCCGGCGCGGCTTTTGCAAACAAAATTTATCAAATTTATGGTAATTATGAAATAATTACGAAATTAATTATTCGAATGAGTTTTTTTGGTTTTTAATGTGAAACACATTTATTCATATTCTTACGCAATTTTTACATTTGACGCATTTGACGTGTAAAAACTTACACGAATTATGATGAATTACCATCACCAATTATTTCAAAAAAATAATGACGAATTAATAGGTAATGTTTACTTACCGAAAATTTTCTGTATAAATTAAAAATATAGATACAAAATAGATCTGAATAAACAACCGATAAAATTAGAGAATTTACCACAAATGATTGATGAGATTTTTCAAAAATTGACCATCCTTCCACTCCCACAAAAATCAGCACGAGACTCAAAAACGACCTACATTACAACCACCTTTAATCGATTCGAGAGGTCAAAAATGAAGTGCAACTAAATTTCCGCTTACAACCTCAATTTGATGCAATTTTGATTTTTTTATAGGAATGAAAAAATAATAAACCTTGATGCATTGAAATTTCGAAAATTCATCAAAAATCAAAAAAAAATTACCTATCCCAAAAAATGTTGTTTGATGATGCATTTTTGACCTTTCGAGTCAATGGGTGGAAAATCATGACATTTTTGCAGTTTTCAGTGCTACTCAAACTTTGCATTAAAAACTTACTAATAAAATTAAAAACTCGGATGGGGGGGGGATCGATTTTTTCAAATATCATCAGTAACAAATTTCGTATAATGGGATATAAAGGGTGAGGGGCGGGGCGGGGTGGGGTGAGGAATGTAATCGATGAAATGGACCATTAAATATATTCCCATGACCAGAGAAGTACACATTTACCGAATTTCAGTTCCATAGGTGGGTTCTTCATTGCCTCCACATTTTAGGGGTCTGCCCCCTTGAATGGGTGGGAGGTATGCGATGACTCCGACACTTTTAGAGAAACACCACAATCAATATTGAACAGTAAATGGCTTAATATTTCAATTCTGGTGGAATTTTGACCAGTAGGGTATTTTATTGCAGTTAGTGGTTGATGGGGGCGCGCAAAGGGGGATTCAGAAATTTTTGCGGTATTTACTGCTTTCTAAAAATGTTTCTTATCAGTTTCTAGAAGAATTGACATTTAACTCACCATTTCCACTATGTTTTGGCATTAAAGCGGCAATTTGGCGCGTTTTTCCAGTTTTGAGGTGACACAGGGGGCCGAGGGGGGAGGAAACCAAAAAATGAACCACCAAAATTATTTGTACACTTTTCGAAGGATATTTTCACAAAATTACATTTCCGAGTCTCAACGTCTTCCAGATCCACAATTTTGGGGGCTGAGCCCCACGCCAGGGGAAGAAGGGGGATGATGGATTCAACGGTGAAAGTAGAAAGTGCTGATCAATATCCAACAGCAGACACCGTAATATTGGATTTCTGATTGAAACTCCATCCGCAGGAATATTCTCAAAATTGTAAGCCCCACCCCCCTCCTTGGAGGGGGGAGCTCGAGTGGCTCCTGGTCTTAAATATTTCACTTTGGTTTCAAAATTCATCATACCAAAATTTGCGCTTCTTCCATCAAATGCCATTTTTTTTTCATTTGCCACTCCACTATTTTAGAGTATCACAAAATTATCGAATTTTAGCTTTCCAACTTCATTATTTAGGTAGAATTTTGTGGACATTTCAAACATTTTCTGGAGCTCAAAACAGTTTAAAATCGTTTCCAATCGTTTCAGGAAGTCGAAAATGGCATATTCATCAAATTTTAGCTTTTTGGAGCAATTTGGTGAAAATTTTGACTTTTTGCATTTTTGGCTCAAATTTGACGTTGAAAAATTTACCAAAAATCGAAAAATGCACTTCAGTATCTGAAATTTTAACTGCTGTGATGTATTTTTACAATATTGAATTAATAACAGGTGAATCTACAAAGGATTTCAAAATACGCCACTATCCAAAATTTCAGGTGCTGAAATTCATTTTTTGATTTTTGGAGAATTTTTAAGAATTCGAATTTAGGCTAAAAATGGGGGGGGGGGGAATCAAAATATTTTTCAACAAATTGGCATGGAAAGTTGAAATTTGGTTTGTACCCTATTTTCGAGCTGCAAAATCGATTGGTAATGGTTTCAAACCGTTCTGGAGCTTTCAGCGAATGAAATCCAGCACCTACTTATAAACGAGGATCCTTTTGCGCTGGTTCAAATACCAAATTTTCGAAATGTTCAGTTTTTCTGTTCAAAAATAAATTGCTGGAGAAAATGTTGAATGTCTAATTTTCAAAATACATATGTCCGTAAGTGGATCGAAAGGGGCATAAAGATGGTAAATTCGAGTTTAAAAGAGCTGAATTTCACTTTTTCTCTACTCACAGTGTTTTTTTCATAAACTGTGGAGAACCGAAGATCCGCTGGAGACTCCAGTATGATTCGAAACTACCAATCAGTCACAAATCAACTCGGAAAGTCAATTTTACCCCCCCCCTTCCACACAAACGATTTTTCATTTTTTTTTTTTTTTTTTGAGTTTGAACTTTGTAATTTTTTACAGAGCAGTAAGTACACGTTTTCATCAATTTGAAATCAATTCAATGATTTTATAACCATTAAAATGAGCGAACTCGAAAAATTAACAAAATGAACTATTTCGAGAATAAAATTCTTTCAAATATGAAAGATGAAGGATTTTTTTTTAATTTTTAGCATTGATTTTTCAGTGTGTCAAGTGCAACAAAATTTCAAAATAAAAAATCAGAACTTTAGCAGGACATATTTTTTAAACACTTGGGGTTTTTCAAGAGGGGGAGGGGGTGGACGAGGCAACATTTTACATTTAAATTTTTCGCTATTCCAATATCTTCAAACATCTCAAGATTTTTTCCAAGCAAGCGGATGTTGAGAATATAATTTTGTCATTTCAATTTTTGATTTTATTTTCACCTTTAAGGTTTTTGTTACTGTAATAAAATTGGGCATAAAGAACTTTTCAAAATAAAAAATTTAAAAAAATAATGGAAAATTTGAACAACATTTGGAAAAAAGATACCAATTTTATGAAAAAGGCTACCGAAAATTAGAATTTCGAGGGGTATAAAAACCTTGTTTTCTTGGGTAATGAATGAAGAAGTTCATTATTTTTGCTTAAAAATTTTAAAACTTGAACTATTATTCAAAAAAAAATCCAAACTTGAAAAAAAGCAAACGAGCCCAAGTGAAGCGAGGCCAAGAAAGCTTTCAAAAATTCATGTTTCAAGAAGCAAAAAAAAAGTTTTTTTTTAAGGAGGTAAGGGAGTATTTTTCCGATTGAAACTTCGAACATTCCTTGAATTTGAACAATTAATTTTTTTATATCGAAAAAGAAGAGCAAATAGCCCGAGCGAAGCGAGGGCAATAGCTTTCAAAAATATGTAATTCAAGTTCTAAAAAAGTCAACAAAAATGACCCATTTTTTACAAAAATTTTCTTGTGTGGAAAATTGGATTTTTCGCTTTTTTCATTTTTCACTACCTTTTAAGAAAAATTACTGAAAATCACTACTTTTTCACTACTTTCACTACCGACTTTCAAAATCACTACCTTTTCACTACTTTCACTACTTTCACTACCTGGTAGACACCCTGGGTACAAACCAAATTTCAGTCTTTTGTATCAAGTTGATCAAATTTCAATTTTTTTTATGATAAAAGGGTCAAATTTAAATTTTTGAAAATTAGCCAGAAATCAAAAAATGCATTTTACAGGGTGTCTGACAAAACTCCCAGACAAAATATCAAGACCTTTTAATGACCTATTTTTCACATTTTTATCGCATAAAAATACCCCCTCCCAAAAAAAAATTGGATAACTTGAAACTGCGAGGAAATTTTTTTAATTTTTCTAATTTTTTGAACAAATTTTTGATTTTTTTTCACTTTATGGGCTATTTAAAAAACTTACAAGGGTGTTTCGAGCGAAATTCATGACTTTTTCACGACTTTTCATGACTTTCATGATCATCTTCCAAAATTCATGATTGTTTCAGCATCTGAAATTTTTACTGGTGGTGTATTTTGGGATCCTTTTTCGATTCCTTCGTGTTCAGTTCAGAAATTTTAGTATCAGTTTGGATATTTTTCTCGTTAGCTTTTTCTAGTTTAGGTACATAGGATATCTCCCTAGTCCCTTCTTAAAGTATTTATTTCATTAATTATCAAACTATAAAGATTTTTGCTCCTACTGAATTTATGCAGATTTCTAAAATTTTAAGGAACACAACCTCCCACCCTGCAGTCGTAGTGTTGAAAAAGCCAAAGAGATTATCAAAATGTTTGAAAATAAAGGAAACATCCATTTTCAATTTTTTTTTACCAATTTTCTAAATTCAGCTGCACCTTCAACCTCCCCAAGTTTGTTTTAGAACCATTTATCTAATTAAGTTTTTCAGTTATAAAAAAATTCTGTGAAATTTTTGCTGTTTTAAAAAATGTTGGAGCACGTGACCTCATCTCCCAATGATCTCTTACTTGAGTACAGCATATTCTTGATATTCGTCTTTATTGAATTTTCAAGCTTCAACTTTCTAGACTCAGCGCCACCATTTTTTTTTTTTAGCCAAAATGAAGCAATTTGGCAATCGAAAGGCAATAAATTCTCAGAAAATTTTTCACCAAGTTTACATACCTTTAAACTATTTTAAAACAATTTTTCAAAACCTAGAAACGCCAATCCCATTTGATTCAGGGGGTCGAAAATAGAGCATAAACCAAATTCTAGCCATCTACGTAGATTTGAACAATTTCTTATATTTTTTTCATTAAAATATGGGTCAAATTCAAATTTTTGAAACTTCCTCAAAAAATTAAGAAATGAAATTCAAGTTATGTATAGGAAAGTGCGCTTTTGATTTCTTCATCTGCATCAAATTTCTCTTGTTCTAAGAAACCTACAACCTACTTTATATGATTTTTGAAACACGATGGAGGGTTTTGAAAATGCCATACCCTGTCTAAAAAGTCACAAAATCATTCATTTCTGAAATTATTAGACATCACAAGGAGTAAGAATGAAAGGAAAAAATACAGTTCTCTCCTTCAATCAAGTATTTTTAACCCCCCCTCCCCCCCAAAAAATCAAATGTTCTGGAAATATGCAAACATTCGTTTTTTTAAAATTTCATGGAGTTAAAATTTTGAAATTTTTTTCCCCCTCAGTTTTCACTGCAAGAAAGGACAATAAAATCATCGACTTGGAACCCATAAGTATTTATTTTCTTAGCCTTTACTCTACCCTTAATTGAAACTCCTCTTTCCAAAAAAAAGATCATTTTAATCAACCGCGAACTGAATCAACCCACAAAAAAACCTATCCTAATCTCGCTTCTCTCACCTTCACTAAATAACCTAAATTCCACCCGGCTCCCATTTATGATTGAAAAGATCAACGTCGTCGGCGACGTTTCGTCATCTATTTATAAAATTAATTCGTCTCCCCGTCCGAAATGGTAAATATTAATTTTGTTTTCAAACATGGTATACCTATTCTTTTTCGCAGAAAATTATAAATATTTCATCTATCTAGTTTTAGAACCGCCTTATAAATAGAAGTCCGGTTGTTAAACACCAATTATATATTTCGGGAGGCCGAAACCAACGACAAGGCAAGCCAATGGTCACGTAGTAGGCAATTTTGCGAAACCAGTTTTCAAACAGTAGGTAATCTTAGGAAATGAGAGAAAAAAAAGGGGAGAACGATAAATTTAAAATCATACCGCGCATTTATCGGGGGCTCGACTCGATCTCAACACACGATAGATCGGTGGCTCATCAGAGAACTTGGAACCTCGTACACGAAAATTCTACCCCCTCCAGTCCAAAAGCCCTGCCGTCGATGGAAAAAATTTTTACGCAAATAGTTCGTAAGTGGTTGAAAGTTGTTGCTAACGTAAGTACATACAACAAACGATTAAATGGGAATTTCGTACAGATAATATAATGGCGTCCAAAAAATCTAGGAATTGGATGCGTCATCCAGTTCATCTGGCACCTCGACGAGAGTTTGTATCATAGTTTGTTGATTTAGTCAACGAATGTACTTCTGCCTCACTGAATAGTGTACAGCTCTCTTATCAGTGTTTGACGTTTAACGTAATTTTTTTTTTTACCAACAATTTTTTCACATGCGGTTTTGTTATCAATTTTGAAAAAAAGTATACACAAAGTATAGCGATATAACGTTTGGTGGAATGCGTTGCTTCCGAGTATCTTTCGTTTTTCCTTTTCCGTTTTCGTACTCTTATAACACAAAAGTGAATCATTTTTAGTGATAATGCTCGCGTGGAATATGATTTTTCGGATTTTTTTTCTATCCTAGTTACGCTTAAAAACTCACTAATTCTGGAGACAATTTACGTCATTCTCATTTCCATTTAAACGGATCGCGACAACAAAAATGAGAAATTTCCAAAATGGAATCATGGCCTGATAATACCCTCTCCCATTTTCCTCGGCCTCATCATCATCATTCAGCATCGTACAGACGCAGTATATCAGAGGAAAGCGGCTACATTTCAGCAGACTCGGATATGGTGATAGATACATTGAAAAAAACCAAAATTCACAAACACGACGTATTCGAAACAATCGACGCGATCGAAAAGAGTAATTTTTCGTGGTGCCGAGTAAAAGAATACATGAAAACCCTCAGCTTGGAGCAGCAGCCAATAGAATTGGAAAATGATTCGGATGAATTTTCGCTGCAAGAAAAAATTCAAAAAATGCCCAAATCGAACGATTCTCCAGGCTTGAGTCGAGAATCTCAACAGGATACCGAGTTGACTGACGAACAATCGCGAACTTCTCAGAACTCCGAAAGTAATCCAGAGCCGAGTACCTCGAGAAGAAGTTTAACCTCGAGTGAAACTAATTTATTACCTTCGGGTGAGTCAGAAAATAAATTTGTACGATTTTTTTCAAACTGATTTTGAAAACTGATAATTTTTTTCGTGTCGTTTTTTTAATTTTTTATTTCAATTTTCGACCCCTTTTTTGAAAAAAAAACACCTACTATTTAAATGTGATGAATCAAGTGACTCAATATTCAGTTATTTACTCTCAAAACAGATGTTGAAAAGTATAATCTATGAGTATTCTCTTTTCCCGCGCTTTTTCATAATCTGTATACTCGTAAATGAGTAACAGTAAATAAATATACAACTCGTTTTGATTCAATAGATCGCAATCAAGTTTCGCGTATTTTTCTGCTTTTTGTTATTTACCTTATCTTTTTACTATTCAAAACGCCCACAAGATTTTTTTTTTCAACAGTGAATAATGAAAGATTATCGCAATTAGAATTTTATCGCTGGTTTTATAAAGGGTGACCTGGGTGACATAATATTCATACATGTTGATTATAATTTTACCAGCATGTTGTTTATGTTTATGAATGACACACGTTAAAGTTTTATGAATTAAAATTTAAATTTACTCCGAAAGGATTTTTTTTTTTTTAATACGAATTTGAATCGAAATGCTGAAAGTCTAGACAGGGCTTTTGAACAGTTAAGAATTAGAGACCGAATGACGTTGTTGCTTAGGCCCTTCACAAACCTAAAACATTAAGCATAATCTAAATTAGATTAGGGTAGCTCTTGAGGAAGGTTTTAAATTTTGAGTAGCTGATCACCTCGAGTAAGTGAGGCCCATTTTTTCCAAAAAAATAAATAAATAAATAAATAAATAAAAACGTGAAGTTTTTTTTAGCTTGGTGAAGAATCCTGCACCAGGGCTCATTTTTTTTTTAGAAGTTTCAATTTTTAGTACATAAAGAAATATGATGAAAATGAACCAATAAAATGGAATTTGGGGAAAAATTATGAGAAAATTTAAAACTTGATTTTAAAATTTGGTAATATCCTAACTAATGTTTAGTTTTATAAAAATGAATTGTAGGCTCGATAGGCTAGGCTTAGTGGATAATCAAAACTTCAAATTGCTATAGCTGAGTCATTTTTTCATGAGTATCGGAACCATTCACTTTTGTTCAAGTCAACGTGTTATACTCGTAGACTGAACCCAAAAAACCAAGAGTAATTTTCAATTTCTTACCTTCGGTGCCTGAAAAATTGAATTCTTTCAAGTCATGAACTTTTTTATGAGGATTTTTGATTTTGTTTTTCTGATGAAACTTTATTCTCTGAACATTTTTTTTTTAATTCATAAGTTTTGACAATTGAGGGGTTCCATGGAAAAGGGGCCTTAGTCATTTCTTTCTTTCTTTTTTTTTTTTTTTTTTTTACTGATTTTTACATGTTCAAATAGACTTAAAATTTTTTCTACCAGCAAATATTTTCCAATTCGTTTTTTTTTTTCATGGAAGAACATTATACTTACTTAATATCACTGAATATGGTAAAATTAATTTTGAAACTTCTGTTTAATACATCCAAAATTATAAAAATCAAAAAAACAAAAAAAAAATGTCTATTTTATGGAACCCCTTAATTTAACATGTTTTGAGAATTTTTGATATCAAGCTACTTTTCAAGCGTTGAAATTTTCAAATGTTTTTGGACAATTTTAAAATCATTTTTAGGCTTAACATTTTTTTTTAATTTTAAATTTTTAATTTTTAAAAAAATGTTACCCACAAATATTTTATTTCATTTGAAAATTTGCAAAAAATTTGAAGCGAGGGCGAAAGCTTCAGAAAATTGCCAATTTATGAGGTACAAAAAATCATTTTCAATACGTATAAGAAGTTTCAATGCCCAAATTTTGTGCTTTTTGGTACCTACTTACATCATATTATTTTTGAATGAAATTCCGCACCTTATTTCGTTATATTAATACACTTTTTTTGCACTGACACTAACCCTATAGGTAGGTATTGATTTGCTTAGGTATGCTTCTTAAATTTTACCGACTTTTCGGAGAAAAGTGGAGTATTGTATTTGTTGCGATAGTGGAAGTTGGGTCGGGGAGTGACTTTTCTTTGCGTTTCGAGGGTCTGGGATCACGATAGGCTCATTCCCAAAATTTCAGGTTTCCTTATATAAGGTTTATATACTTATAGATTTAAACTTAGTCATTGTGGTGCCCGTTTTAAGTATACGTAGTCATTGTGGTGCCCGGTTTTGGGCTTGTGGTGCCCAAATCGGGCACCACAAGGTCTTTTTATATAAAACGATGCAGAATCAAGTGAAATGCACTCTAAGGTGATAAAAAAATTTTTGAGGCAGGCACCACAAGTACTAAGTTTATATATCGGGCACCACTATGACTAAAAACCCAACAAAAAAAAAACTGCTCCAAAACACCTTTATCATACATATATATGTGATCCTCTATGTACGCGGGCACCACAATTACCATAAAAGACCCGGGCACCACAAGGTACTAGGTACGTGTATTCATATATAGGTATTAGTATCCAGACATGTCAACTATTGAATGGGTTAATTTTACTATACAAGTGGACTGACCTACTTGTCAACTATAGTTGACAAGTCATGGGTTAATTTTACTATACAAGTCAACTATGAGTTTTCAGAAACTTCCACCAGAGGGCGCATGGCTTAGAAATCAAGGCGCGAGGACGAACGCAGGGTCTACATTCAATTTGTAGTGAGTAGAATGTGATGTGCTGGTGGAGATGTATGCAAATACATCGATCCTGAGTGTACACGACAACAAATTTGACTTGAAATTTTTCAGTATTTTATTGGCCCATGGAAAATTTAAAAACATCAAAAATTTTTATGCTGTTTAAGCTTTCTTTTGGTGTCTTAACTTTCTCAAAATTCAAATTACTTAGACCCCATTTTCAAAAATTTTCTTCAAAATTTAGCCTGAAAATCTGATTAATTTTTTCAAAACCTAGATTTTTTTAATATTAAATTGAATCTGCAAATAAAATTTTGATAGGTGATTTAGAACAGAACTTATGCCAATTTTAAACTTTTGTTCACTTTTCAGCATATATGCCAAGCATAGTTGACATGTCTGGTCGCTAGCAAATATATATATATACATGTAAAAACCATACATTACGAGATCCGTTTTATATAAAATCGGGCATTGCGAGATCCTGAGATCCTTTTGCCGGATCTCGCAAGTTCTCTCATATGCCATGGTACTCGTGAGATCCGGGGGACCCTGTACACACATTTTCAGCCGGATCTCGTTTTACCTACTATTTATATGCTTATATACAATTTTTGAAAATAGATAAACGACGCATTGTAGGGGGATGTGAGATCGCGTCACGCATATGAGAGCCTTTACGTTTACGTTTTCGTCAATTCGTCATGTTTCCATTGTACTGGTTCGAACTACCTAACGGTACTCTAAAACGGAACTCTCTGTCCGCGCGCATCTCACATCCACCCTTCTAAATACTCTAGCTACGAGTTAATTTATGCGTTTCTTTTTTTGACCATATATGGTCATACGTTTGGTTCTGCCCTGGCTAGATTTTATATAAATACAAGCTCTAGCCAGGGTAGAAAATCAGTCTTGTACAATTATCTATTCGAATAACATCTCTCTTTTAACTTGGTGTTTCTCTGACTTGACTCGATCGCGCTATCATTACATTCTCGCGCGCTCTCTCTCTGTCTCTCTTGCTCTTTCTTCCCTCTCACACTTGTTCAGCTACGTGCGGGCCGTGTGGTACGTGCGCATTTGGACAAGGGTGTTCTCTCTCGACTCTTTTCTCTCTCGCACCTATCTAGCTACACGAGGGCCACGTGGTACTTGTGTAGTTGTACAGGAGCGACGTCCGTATTTCCTTTTCTTTCGCGATTCATACACGAATCGCGCTCTGTTACATATCCGGACGGGCCGTGTGGTACGGACGGATATTTCCTCAACGCTCTTGCGATTCGGACGGGCCGTGTGGTACGCACGAATCGCACTCTCGCCAATACCTGAACGGGCCGCGTGGTACGGACAGGTATTAACCCTATCCTAGCGATCCGGACTTCGGTACGGGTCTCCCTACGTTTTAGAGACATCGTAGGTATTTGGGGTAACTGGGGACGCGGTAGGTCGCGTCAGACGCGCGGACATTGCGGGTAATACCCCGCCATATAATTTACGACCACATAGGTCGACCAGGGCCTCGGTAGTTTTGTCGTTACCGAGAAAAGTGGTGCCGAAACCCGGGACAAAATCGCGAAATCAAAAAATGACTCCATCTACCACCGTGACTTCCACTACTTTCTCCCTTACCCCACCTATCACTAGCATATCGACTGCAACTTCTGGAACCACAACAAGCACATCCGCAAGTGGTTTACCTCCGCTATTTTCGACTATGCCGTTCAATCGAGTTACGTTACCGGATTTTTTACATTCAAACCCTTCACTATGGTTCACATTAGCGGATCGACAATTTCGTACCCATAAAGTTACCGACCCAGACGAAATTTTAGGAATCCTGTGTACTAAATTACCACCAGACGTTGTAGCTCGAGCCTGCGATATTTTACAATCGAATGAAAGTGCTGACAGTACCCTTGCCAAATTGAAAGCTCGCATCATATCGCTATACAATGTGTCTGATGAAGAAAAATTAGACGAACTCCTAAAAAACGTTTCTTTAGGAACCAAAAAACCTTCAGTTCTGTTAACTGAAATGCGTTTGCTCGCAGGACAGTGCCCTAACGAAGATTTATTGAAAAGGCTATGGTTACGTCGATTACCACCACGTATGCAAGAACATCTCTCAATTCATAAGGTACCATTAGACAGCCTAGCAGTTATGGCCGACTCGTTACACGCTGTTATGCTACCTAATATTGGTTCAATAGCTAGCCTTACTCTACAACCTGAACCTTCACCACAACCTAACACTCCGCCTCAACCCACGTCATTCGAACAAATGCTCAGTAAAAAAATCGAAGAATTGACTGCCCAAGTTGCTGCTCTCACCGCACACACCGCTCAAATTTCTGCTATGACCATCCAAAATCAACGCCAGTCCAGAGGACGAGACCGCGATCGTTCTGAGGATAGGCCTAGAAATCGAAGTAGATCTCGCTCTCGTACTTACGCATACTGTTGGTATCACTACAAATTCGGTGCAGACGCCACCAAATGCACCCAGCCGTGCAAATTTGTTCCGCTGGTTCCGCCAACTAATCAGGAAAACTAAGAACTGGGTTCGTGGCTGCGGCACACAAGCCCCTTTCTCCATGTTCTCGCCGCCTACACATCAAAGACAAAAAATCTCAACTTGAATACTTAGTCGACTCCGGCTCCGATTTCTCCGTTTTGCCACCTAGTCTCTCCCGATTTCAAGGAAAAAAACAACTCAAACCGATTTTCTCTCTTTTTGGCGCTGACAACGGAAAAATTAAAGTTTATGGCTATGAAATTCTCGATGTCGACCTCGGTTTTGCAAAATCGACCGAGTGGAAATTCATTATCGCCGACGTCGATCGTCCAATCATTGGAGCTGATTTTTTGTATGAACATGACTTGATGACTGATCTCCGCCGCCGCCGTTTAGTAAAGGGAAATAATTGGTACGTTCCTGGCACCATAAAAACCGCAAAAACACCATCCGTTCATATGCTCAACTCATCTGATAAATTCTCCGAATTACTGAAAATGTTTCCCGAATTGGTCAGGCCAGCGCCATTCCAAGAAAAACCGAAGCACGACGTTGTGCACCATATCGAAACTTCTGGCCCTCCTGTATTTTCAAAACCAAGACGCCTGCGACCAGATATGTATAAACGTGCCAAGGTTGAATTCAACGATATGTTACGCTTGGGCATTGTACGACGCTCAAAATCGCCATGGGCTTCACCTCTACTCCTGCGCCCAAAATCTGATGGCGAACTTCGACCATGTGGGGATTATCGTCAACTCAACACCATCTCCAAAGCTGATCAATACCCTCTGCCTCACATGAGCGATGTTCCTCCGAAACTGGTAGGCTGCAAAATCTTCTCAGTCGTCGACCTCGTTAAAGCTTTCCACTACATTCCTGTCCATAAAGATGACATCGAAAAAACAGCTGTAACTACTCCATTTGGGCTTTTTGAGTATCTACGTATGCCGTTCGGCCTCAAGAATGCCCCTCGCACTTATCAACGCTTCATGGACATGATTTTGAGAGATTTTGATTTTGTTATGTGCTATCTGGACGATATCCTGATTTTCTCAAAGGATGAAGATGAGCACCTAGAACATCTACAACTCCTCTTCAAGCGCCTATGTGACTACGGCCTAACAATAAACCCAGCAAAGTGCCAACTGGGACAACGTGAGGTCACCTTCCTTGGGCGCACAATCTCGGCAGATGGTATCCTTCCAAAACAGCAAAATGTGAACAAAATCCTTGGATTACCGACTCCAACAACCATAGCGGAATTGAGAAGAGTGATTAATTCATTTTCGTTCTACCGGGAACACATACCGAATGCAGCCACTCTGCTCGCTCCAATGAACGATCTACTCAAAGGTCATACTAAGAAACGCGATAAAACTCCAGTTCCGTGGAATGACCAAGCGCTCGCTTCTTACACTGAGTGTAAAAACCGTCTGGCAAATGCAATACTTCTCGCTATACCCAACCTCGAATTGCCTTTACAACTCACCACAGATGCCTCTGACACTGGAATCGGAGCAGTGTTAGAGCAGATCCAGCCAGATGGAGTAATCCAGCCTCTAGGATTTTATTCTGCCAAGTTGAACGAACGTCAGCAAAATTATCCTACCTACGATCGTGAACTCCTCGCCATTCACGAAGGTTTACTCCATTTCCGCCATTTAATCGAAGGTCATCCTAATTTCACTATTTTCACGGATCATCAACCACTGACTTACGCATTTACGAAAAAACCAGTCAGCAATAAACGATACAATGCCAGGCGTGCAGCTCATCTCGACGAAATTGCTCAAATTACCTCCAACATCAAACACATATCTGGAAAAAGCAACCAAGTAGCCGACATGCTGAGCAGAGTACATGAAATTTCTGCACCTATCAACCAATCAACCATTGCAAATGAGCAGAAAAATTGCCCTCAACTGAAGAAATGGCTAGATGGCACTGAAAACTGTCCATTCGCCTTAACTCCGTACCTGCTAGCTGACAACTCAGTTCTACAATGCGACAAAAATGAGCACAACGATCCAAGGCCATACATACCTGCCAATCTTCGACTCAAAATCTTCCAACAACTTCACAACTTATCTCACCCTGGCCCAAATGCAACATTACGCCTAATTCAACAGAGATACATTTGGCCAGGAATGAGAAAACAAATTCGTACCTGGGCTCAAAGTTGTGACCTTTGCCAAAAAGCCAAAATCACGAAACACACTCGATCCAGCTACCAGGCATTTCCACCGTCCGAAAAATTCGAACGAGTCCACATTGATATAGTTGGTCCATTTTCCGAAAGCTATGGCCAAAAGTATCTGCTCACAATGATTGACAGATTTTCCAGATGGATGGAAATTGTGCCCATTCCAAACATCAGAGCCGAAACAGTTGTGAAAACCATAATGGACAACTGGATCTCCCGGTACGGGGTCCCAAAGGTCATCACAACTGACAGAGGGACCCAATTTATATCAGAAATTCACCATTCGTTCATCACTCTGCTCGGAGCTCAACATTTCGCTACTACAGCTTATCACCCTCAATGTAATGGCATAATTGAACGCCTACATCGCCGCCTCAAAGAAGCACTCAAATGCCACAACTCAACATGGACAGAGTCACTACCAGTTGTGCTACTTGGCCTTCGGACAGCTTGCAGAGATGATTTTCCATTTTCCCCAGCTGAAACTATATTTGGGAAAGCAATTCGTTTGCCTGGTGATTTCCTACAATCAACAGATAGGCAAGACATTCTACCTCTTCCAGATTATGTAAACAGACTAAAAAAAGCATTTGCCACCTTCCAACCTGCACCTTTTCTACACAAGACATCAAAATCATTCTTCATACACCCAAAACTACAAACAACAAAAAAAGTATATCTCCGAACGGACAGTGTAAAGCAACCTCTCTCATTCAACTACACTGGTCCCTATGATGTATTAAAAAGAACAGAAAAGGTCTTCACAATAGATATGGATGGTACAAAAAAGACTGTTAGCATTGATAGACTGAAGCCTGCATTTTACTTGCAAGAAAACACAGCTATAGAAAGTGAAAGTAGCAGCACAACAAACATACCAGACTCTTGGTATACACCAGACAACTTTCCTCCCCTTGAACCTGCTCTGGTACAGTACACCACTAGATCAGAGAGAACAGTCAAACAACCAGACCGGTATGTTGCTTCCCTAAATACGAAAAAACGAGTAACATGGGCATCCAACCTACAAAATATTCGCTATTTCTCTTAGTATTCTAAAGTACATTTCATTTTAAATTTAATTTCTACTCAATAATTAATTCTAACTCACAGTGCTTCAATTTTTTGAAACTTATGTCAATTTTGCTTTTTTCTGCACTGTTTATTTTTACGCTGTGTACATATTTCTTCATTTTTTTATCGGCTCCGCCTCTATGGGGGGAGTCCTGTAGGGGGATGTGAGATCGCGTCACGCATATGAGAGCCTTTACGTTTACGTTTTCGTCAATTCGTCATGTTTCCATTATACTGGTTCGAACTACCTAACGGTACTCTAAAACGGAACTCTCTGTCCGCGCGCATCTCACATCCACCCTTCTAAATACTCTAGCTACGAGTTAATTTATGCGTTTCTTTTTTTGACCATATATGGTCATACGTTTGGTTCTGCCCTGGCTAGATTTTATATAAATACAAGCTCTAGCCAGGGTAGAAAATCAGTCTTGTACAATTATCTATTCGAATAACATCTCTCTTTTAACTTGGTGTTTCTCTGACTTGACTCGATCGCGCTATCATTACATTCTCGCGCGCTCTCTCTCTGTCTCTCTTGCTCTTTCTTCCCTCTCACACTTGTTCAGCTACGTGCGGGCCGTGTGGTACGTGCGCATTTGGACAAGGGTGTTCTCTCTCGACTCTTTTCTCTCTCGCACCTATCTAGCTACACGAGGGCCACGTGGTACTTGTGTAGTTGTACAGGAGCGACGTCCGTATTTCCTTTTCTTTCGCGATTCATACACGAATCGCGCTCTGTTACATATCCGGACGGGCCGTGTGGTACGGACGGATATTTCCTCAACGCTCTTGCGATTCGGACGGGCCGTGTGGTACGCACGAATCGCACTCTCGCCAATACCTGAACGGGCCGCGTGGTACGGACAGGTATTAACCCTATCCTAGCGATCCGGACTTCGGTACGGGTCTCCCTACGTTTTAGAGACATCGTAGGTATTTGGGGTAACTGGGGACGCGGTAGGTCGCGTCAGACGCGCGGACATTGCGGGTAATACCCCGCCATATAATTTACGACCACATAGGTCGACCAGGGCCTCGGTAGTTTTGTCGTTACCGAGAGCATCTTGCGAGATCCACCCCCAAATCAGGTTTAGGCCGTTGGTGGATCTCGGTTTATGCGGATCGCGAAATTGATGGCGGCAATGCATAGAAAGGCACTGTTTACACACTGGAACGTGCGTTCGAACGAAGGTGTAGGGTTATTATTTGAGTTTTTAGCATTTTTCGAAATTTTTTGGGTCGGATCTCGCAATGCCTGTGTATATGTCGGATCTCGCAATGTACTATAAGACAGTATATATATATATATATATATATATACAATTTTTTTTTTGAATTTTTGATTTAATTCGAAAGCTACAAACTTTTGGATCGAAGTGAATATGCGAAATTATAGAGATCGTAGAGGCCTACTTAGATTTCAAGTTTCATCAAAATCGGTTCAGCCGTTTTCTAGGTAATGAGTTTTGAAAAATTTCGAAAAAAAATTTTGTCGCTCGATAAACTTGGAAGCTGCGTTCTTTTGGAACTTGATGATGATGCCAAAATGTTCGGCTAGTAGCCTAGTTGTGACATTTAAAATTTGATCAAAATCGGTTCAGCCGTTGCTGAGAAATTACATTTTTAAAAAATTTTGTGCAAAGTCACCCCCCGAAAATTTGAAAAAGCTCAATTTTGTTTTCGATTACGTAAGAAAGCTACGAACTTTTGGATCATGGTGCAAGTGCGAAATCATAGGAATGGTGATGGACTTGTGATACTTCAAGTTTCAGAAAGATTGGTTCAGTCGTTACTCAAGGTAATGATTTTTAAGTGAAAAATGTCGAAAAAAAATTTTGTCGCTCGATAAACTTGGAAGCTTTGAACTTTTGAAACACGATGATGGTGACAAATTGTCCGGCTAGTATCCAAGGGCTGACATTTTGAGTTTCATCAAAATCGGTTCAACCGTTCCTGAGAAATAAATTTTTAAATGAGTTTTTAAGTGAAAAATGTCGAAAAAAAATTTTGTCGCTCGATAAACTTGGAAGCTTTGAACTTTTGAAACACGATGATGGTGACAAATTGTCCGGCTAGTATCCAAGGGCTGACATTTTGAGTTTCATCAAAATCGGTTCAACCGTTCCTGAGAAATGATTTTTTAAAAGTTCAATTTTAAATGAATTCGTGTGCCAAGTCTTTACTTAAATATTTAAGTACTCGTATGTGATGAGGTGAATTTACACATAAAATTTAATTTCTCAGCAACGGCTGAATCGATTTTGATCAAATTTGAAATTTCAGAACTACACTACTTAGCGGAGATTTCGCCATCATCATCAAGTTCCAAAAGTTCAAAGCTTCCAAGTTTATCGAGCGACAAAATTTTTTTTCGACATTTTTCACTTAAAAACTCATTTAAAAATTTATTTCTCCGGAACGGTTGAACCGATTTTGATGAAACTCAAAATGTCAGCCCTTGGATACTAGCCGGACAATTTGTCACCATCATCGTGTTTCAAAAGTTCAAAGCTTCCAAGTTTATCGAGCGACAAAATTTTTTTTCGACATTTTTCACTTAAAAATCATTACCTTGAGTAACGACTGAACCAATTTTTCTGAAACTTGAAGTATCACAAGTCCATCACCATTCCTATGATTTCGCACTTGCACCATGATCCAAAAGTTCGTAGCTTTCGCGCGTAATTGAAAACAAAATTTTCAAAAGCTCAAAGCTTTCAAATTTGTCGAGCGACAAAATTTTTATTCAGAATTTTTCAAAACTCATTACCTAGGAAATGGCTGAACTGATTTCGATGAAACTTGAAATCTCACTAGGTTTGCTCGATTCCTATTAAGTATACGACCCTCAATTTTTTGTGAATCATTCGTGAACGAATTGATCAATTTTTTGAAAGAACCATTCGCCAACGAATCTTTAATTTATGAATAAATTCGTTCGCGAATGATTCATTGAAAATTGAGTAAATGAATCAATTCGTTCGCGAACGAATCACATGTCTGAATCGGTTCGTTCGTGAACGATTCACTTGTATGAATTAATTCGTTCGCGAACGATTCACTTGTACGAATCGATTCGTTCGCGAACGATTCACTTGTACGAATCAATTCGTTCGCGAACGATTCACTTGTATGATTCGATTCGTTCGCGAACGAGTCACTTATACGAATCGATTCGTTCGCGAACGAGTCACTTATACGAATCGATTCGTTCGCGAACGAGTCACTTATACGAATCGATTCATTCACGAACGAGTCACTTGTACAAATCGATTCGTTCACGAACAAGTCACTTATACGAATCAGTTCGTTCGCGAATCACTGTTTAAATAAAAGTGGATCAATTCGTTCGTAAAAGATATTTATTTTACGAAAAGTCGGTCTTCTCACGCTTACTGCGTGAGAGTTTTTTTAAGTTGATTTTTTAATCTTGAAAATTTTTGAAAAATTGCACAATAAAATTCAAATTTGCCCGAGCAAAGCGAGAGGAAAAGCTTTGAAAAATATGATAATTCGGAAAGTACATAAAATAACTGATGATGCAAAAAGTCGATTTAAGTACATAGTTTCAACATTTGAAGCAAAACAATATCATTTTTGATGTAAGAAGTCAATTATTTTTCAACCCTCAAACTTTGGTCAGAGCGAAAATTCGCAATTCTTTATATTTTTTAGAACATAATTTTCATATTTTCAAAAACAACCATATTTTGGAAAAAATTATAAATTATTGTTTCCAAATTTTCGATAAAAAATAGGCCTTTTTGGATATTAACACCAAGTTGGGACTTTGTGGCATCGTTTTTGGTAATTCTTTGATTTTCCCTGCTCACACAATTTTTTCTCAAGTAGTTGCCCTTTCTTAACTTTTTCCAACTCACTCAATTTTTCCCAAAATTTTTCAACTTTTCGTTTTAATTTTTCTGTCTGGGGAGGTGAACCTCTCTCCTCGTTCGGCGCCTTTGTGAATCCTTGGATCGATTGGTGATATCTATGTACATAGTATGTATACGAGTAGTTATTTGCTTTTTTTCACCACTAGTTGATTTTTTTGAATTTTTAGTAATTCGTCGTTGGTGTTAGTTTTGTTTTCAAGAAAAAAATTCCGTAAAGGCTGAATAATTTATTACCTAATACCTATCAAATTGATCGAATTAATAATCATGAATGATTATCATTTTCATAAAAACTGAGAAAAGTATTATTTTGAAAACATTTCACTACGAGTGACACCTAATATTTGAGCAGGTAGAAAAAAAAATGGAGTTTTTATTCAAACATTTCAATTCTTTTTCCAAACCGGAAGTGGCATTCAAGTCCAGGCCAAAAAAATCAAAAAGTATTTTAAAATACAACGCTGGACAAAACTTTAGAAATGAATTTTGCTTCAAGATTTTCTGCGAAGTTTTCAAAATTTAAATTAGACTTTTCCCCCATGAAAAACATCAAAATTTGATCAAAGAGCAAGAGCCGTATAGAAAACTGAATTTAATGTATAAACTATTCGTGATTTTCTGAGTCTATTGGTGTTGGTTTCAACTTATACAGTCTTAAAGTCCCGAGTGCATTTTTTCTGATTTTCCTATTTTTGAAAAATTACATTTAAAATTTGCTGGGCAATTAAATGCTTCTTCGATGATTCATGTGGGTTTAATTTTTCAAAATTTGATTCTATCAGTTTAAAAACATTATTTTTCTAGCTAATGATTTACTTACCACTAGAATTCACTTCTCACAAACGAGTGAACGCATAGAGCTCAAATTTGACTCAACCCTATTCAGTGGCGTAGCCAGAATTTTTCCCAGGAAGGAACAAAACCAGATTTTTTGACACAAAAAATTGAAAATTGAGGAATTTTTCAAAAACCTACACATTAGTTTTATTTTATGAAAATGAAGGCGAAATTACTGCTTGATAAGCGAAGCGAGAGCGATAATTTGTCGAAAAAACTGGTTCAAAAAGGAGAAAAACTCCCATTTTTGTATAAGGTAGAGTGGGGTAATTGCAAAGCACTTTTTGATTAGTGACACTTTGAGAGGGCGCTGTGAGAAGACTATTGCACGGATGAAGCTGAAATTTGTACCACATATACTTCAGGAGGTTCTCTATCAATGGTAAAATTTTGGTACAATTTGGTCCACAAATCGTGGAGAAAATTTCACTTTGAAAATTTGAAAATCGACTTTTGCATTTACCCCATGTTGGGGTGGGCAATATTTTTTTTATTTTTGTATTTTTTTGCATTTTCAACACACTCACTGTATTCTACGTGTCATTTGCTAACTTTTGATGTATTCGTGGTCTTGATTCGGTGAAAAATTCGATAAGTTTTCCACTTCCCAAAAAAAATTTTAGAGGAGTGAAAAAATGTTGAAAAATTATTTTTTTTAAAACTCGCTAAAATGAACAAAAATCAACTATTGGTCATTTCTGATGTTTTTTATGTAAAAAACTCGTCATAGAAATACATTTTTCGTCAAATATATCAGTAGAACATCAAAAAGGAGCAATAATTTAAAAGTTCAGTAAAACTGTTAATCACTTCTCTAACATGTAACTCATCATGTGACTGTGGAAGTTTATTTTTTTTGTTATTTCGAACCATTTTCAAGTTATTTGGAGCAAAAAAATATTTGTGGTAAGTGCAAAAATGAAAAAAAAAATCGTTTTTGCAATTACCCCGAGTTGATTTTTTCTGGGGTAATTGCAAAAACGCAATTTACGGCCAAAATGAAAAAAAAAATTCAAATTGCGATATCTTACCTTAAACTTCATTCCTTCATGACCCTAAATCGCGAAAATTCCAGATAAATCGACAGTTTTTTCTATTTCACATGTATTTTTTAAAAAAACGCCTTTCACTTTACTTATAAGTGGTTTCAACATGCTTTGATAAAAGTGTTTGCTACTGAGCGACAAGTTGAACCCCGCGAGTTGTGACCAGGTGAATATGTCGGTAAAGGTCGTTGCTTCGACACCCCCTAGTTGGCACAACCAGAAAATTGATATTTGTTTGCATGAGGTCACAATTTTGCAATTACCCCACTCTACCTTACTTTTCTTCAAATTTTCATCCGCAAAGGGAAGGAAATCGCCCTAGTTGCCCCATTGGCTACGCCACTGAACTTGTTTTCAATCTCCTGAATTTATGGGTACCGGTTTTAAGCCCTTCAAGAGTCTCCTGAAAATTTATAAATTTTTCTGTACTCAAAAAATGCATACGTTTTATAAAAATTTGATCAAATAATGTCTATTTATGGGGGAAAAGTGTAATTAAAATTTTCAAAACTTCGCTAAAATTCTTAAAATTAAATTCATTTTTATAAATTTTGTGTAATTAGTGTTGTGTTTAAAAATAGTATCTTTTTGACAAATTTTGGAAAATTATGCCGAATTCTGCCAGTTTGCTGAATTTCATTTAGGCCTTTTTCATGGATTTTTTTTAAAAAACCAAAAAATCCAAAAATTCATTGAGATGAGACTATTATTGATTTGAAAGACCAAAGTTGGGTGGGAACACTATATTTCTGCTTTCCACATACTTGAATCAAATTTTAATTTTTAAAATGGGAAATGCATCAATTTTGAATTCTAAAAAATTTCTGAAGTAAAATTCAACATGTAAAGTTTTACCTGGTAATATTTTTACTCAAAATGAAATCGAAAATTGAAAATTCTAAAAATAAAATTTTAAATTCTAAACATTTGAAAACACGGAATTGAATTTAAAAACTGAGTAAAATAGAAAACTGAACATGAAAATGAAAATTCTGCAAATCGGGAACAAAACTCGAAAAGCGATCATGAAAAATGGAAAATGGAAAATTGAAAAATTTCACCCAATAATCAAAATTTAGAATTTTTTGTTTTTTGGGTGTTTCTAATAAGAATTAAATTTGAAAACTTTGAAAATACAATAATTGAAAGCTGAACATGAAATTGGAAATTCTGAAAATAAAATCGAAAACTGTAATGAACAAACTGAAAACAGAAAATATCTGAACAATGAAATTAAAAACTCAAAAATAGAATTTTAAAAATATGAAAATAAAACCAAAAATTCTGAAAATGAAAAATCTTGAAAAAAAATTCATTAAAAATATTGAGTTGCAAAATTGTAAAAATATTCGAAAGTACAATTAAGCAAAAATGTCGAAGACAAACTTGAAAATAAATTTTTAAAAATGAACAAAAAAAGAGAGAAAAGTAAGTACAGGAACATACATTCTTACGAAAAGCATCGAAAGAAGTATGGACTTGAAACTCATAAAAAAATCAAAAATAATTGGAAAAACTAGTAGGTACATATTTAAAATTGAAATGAACGATGGTAAAAAATTTGAAAAGTGAAATCGCAAAAGACATTAAAAAAATTAATAGATGATATTTTAAAATTGATAAAATACTCGTACTTCTTCATTGAAAAGAACCGAGACTGAGATCACAAAAAATAAACCGACAAAATGATGTTGGGGATTAGGAGGAGGGGAAAGGACGAATGAGCTCAGAAATGATAAGAAAAAAATTCAAATAATATGAAAAACATTTTTAAATAAGTATCATCTCACTAACGCATGCGAATTTGAAAAAAAAAACAATACTTATTAGACAAAATAAAAATCACCATGAAAGTTAAAATGATCGAAAAAAAGTAAACAATGAAAAAAAATGGAAAAAACCTTACCATTTATTTCAAAATGACAATAATTCTACAAAATTCCGTTGCAATAATTTTACAGTCCCTTTCGTTTTGACTTAACAAAGGGTGAGGTATCTCAACTAGCAGATTTGAGGCCGAATGAACAATGAAAGACCATCCAAAAATATACAACCACGAGTCCAAATTTCAGTTATCGAGAATTTTTGAAAAATTTACTTTCTTCCACCTCCTACAAAAAAATTAAAACGGTCACTAGAGAACTTCTGGGTTCTCTAACTATCGAAAAATCTTCCTAAAAAGCACCAAAATTAAACTCAGCTGTTAAAAACTTGAAAAAAATTATCGTATTAAACCTTAAGAAATGTAAAATTAAACTTCAGCACTACATACTCGAAAACTCAAGTATCTTTGTGATTTTTTCCGCCAATTTAGTCACAAAATTTCAAATTTCGTTTCCGTTGGTTAAAACCTTTCCTTCAATTGAAAAAAATCAAAAACCTGCCTGGGCTCCGGAACTGCTCAAAAACACCAAAATTTAATTCAACAGGTCAAAAGTACGATACCATACGTATAAACCAAATTTCAGCTAGGTATTTTGATCAAATTTCGATTTTTCAATAGAAAACAGATCTTTGAATTTTTGAAAATTCGCCAATAATCAAAAAAATCAAAACAAAAATGACAAAGCAAAAAGTAACATTTAAAAAAAATTCTAGCTGTTCACTAATTTTATAAAAATTCAGTTTACATTTTCTTCAAATTGATTGTAATTTTTGTACTCGTAGATGACAAATCTTTTTCCAAGTGATCCCTAAAATTTAGTCTGAGCTTGTTGGGGGGGGGGGGATGAAAATGTACAGAAAAAATAAAAACACAACGATATTTTATCAAAAATGCAGAAGAAATAAGTAGGTAATTTTCGTTTTTTTTTTTTGAAAAGATGCTCTTTAGGTATTTTATTTTATGCAATTTTTCCATACCCTATTATGGGAAAAAACCATTATCAATATTTTTATATCCAAAAAAATTCAACAACTTTGTTCATAAATTAAAACTCATATCAAGTTTAAAACCTTTTGAACCAATAACAAAGAATCCGACGATTCACCTACCCTCAAAACTAAAATGAAAACTTCATCGAAACAAGTAGTATCTTTAAACTTTTTTTACCCATGAACCAGACGACTTCACCTTCCTCAAAATTACCTCCAATTAACACAAATTCTTCCCAATTCCTATACCATCCCCTCTCCCTTCAAATTACAACCTCACCCTCACAACTGCAACCCCCTATCTAGCAAAAAAATAACCCTATCACCATGTTTCAGATCCAAACGAATGGAATAGTCAACACATCGAGTCATGGTTAGCCTACTGTACGAAAGAACTGGAACTTTGGCCAGTTCCAAAAGCATCGGATTTACCAAAAACCGGAGCCGAACTGTGCGCATTCGCCAGATCGGATTTCGAACAACGGACTCGAAACATACGCACGGCTCGATTACTGTATTTGCATTTGCTGTATCGAAAGCACCAAGCCGGACGTCCCATAAGTCCTCATTTATTGGAAACTCACCAAAAAGAAGGTAAGTTGGGGTTTTCAATCGCCTCGGCTGTGTAGGTATGGTATACGATACTCGTATGCCGATGCCGAACACGTATTCGAGCATTTTTCAAAAGGAAAATTATCGCTAGAAAGATCTCCGATGGAGAGGAAAATAATTAAGGTAACGGACTTCCTTTTATTCTTTTAACGTTTCCGCGTCCCGTTGGGAAAAGTGGAAATCAAGATTTTCTGGCATTAAGGTCTTAACCTTTTCACATTTTCACCCCTCATCGCGTCGCGTGTACCAGACAAGGGCCTTTTTTCCCACACCATAGTACGTATAAAAGATATGGTTTGGACGTTGGTTACTTTTATATATATATTAAATGCTATTTACTTCTCGCCGCCGCGAAAAACGCGCCCAAATCCTAGGCTATTATTACACGAGCGGCTATTTTCTCCTTGATAAAGCAAATCTCAGCCTTATGGTCAGCTCCCTCCCCTTCCCCCTCCCATCCTTGGCTTGTTTCGTATCAAACACGTCGATTTTTCTTTTCGTTTCAGTCTCTGATTAAATCTCGATAACGTGCCAAGCAAATTTATTTCCACTTTTAGTAGTATAAACCGTTTATGCTAGCTTTATACACTTCTCGTATTTATAAACTTTTCTTAACGAAATTTTAATTTATTTTTCCAAAATTTATAGCATTTTCCACAGGGGGGTTTTTACACGATGTCAGCGACATGATTAATGCTAAAAATTACTTCCCCCCGGTTACCTGCACCGGAGGAAAATCCATCGTAGAAATTAAAAACCAAACTGTTAGAGGACGGCAGAGTCGAGTCGGGCACGTTGGTGTTTTTAAAACTCTTCAAAAATATACACGAGTAAAGATTTCAAGCGGCGAAAGTCATTTTTCAAAATGAATAAGGTCGTGTAGAAGAGGAGAAAAAATAAAAGAGGCGAGAGCGAAGAAACGACCAAAAGCGAGTGAATAAAAAAGGCTGCGAAATATAACGGCGGGATTTTTGTTATTGAAGAGTTTAAGCCTAGCAGAGCTTATAAGGATTTACTGCTCTTCCGTAGCCGTGAAAACAGAGCCAGCATTCCAATAAAGCAAAAGCAAGATTCATCAACAACCTTTCCCGCTGGTTAGTTTCCTTCCGAGGATTACACGTTTCCTTCCTTCTAACCTATTGTGCCCTCAGCCCTGTGCCCTTGCTCCCTCACATATTATTCCTTGTTTCGCTTGCTGAATCCCTCGTACTACGTATACTCCTACCTGGAGATAGTATAGTAGTGATTTTCACTTCCAGAACCAGGCGAAGCGCCGCCGTCGTTGTCGAGATGATTTTAATTATTCTGTTAACATAGCAATTAACGTAGGTAAGGTACGGGGCAAACCTATGTCATGTGACAGGGGTCGCTAACATTTCCACAACAAGGTGTGATTCTCAGGCACGTATTGTTACTCGTAGGTATTATGTGTATAAGCCTGCGACTGTTTCTTAGAATATGTCTCTGGGTATTTTACTAGTTCGTGGTACTACCAGCATAAGAGAAGGTGAGTTAGCTTCACCTAGTGTAAGGTTTTCTGCGGAAGTCGATGAATTTAAAATCGAACAAATTATACACGGCGGTCTTTCTTTGTATATGCGTTTAATACACGTACCTACGAGTAGGAACATCGATAAAAAAAATTAACGTCGGAAGATGGTTCAATAATGAAAGGATACCTTCGGGCGTGAATTTACTTATGATTAGAGCCCACCTACCATATACATAGGAATACATTTGCAAATAATAATCCCTATTTTTCCTTTCTTTTTGGCGTTCGTGGTCATTTATGGGGACCTAATGATCGAGGTGATTTAGCCGCGATTGGGTGTTGGAGTGAGATGGAATAATGAGATTTAGATTATTAAATTGGATATTATGTGTTTAGACGAGGGTCGTTCTAAATAAAATGAGTTGGAAAAAAGGATTATAGTTCGGCATTTGACAATAGGAATAATTGCACCCCCCCCCACCCACCCACCCACCGATCCCCTGGTACAACTTTTTTTCACATTTTAAAGCTAACTTGCTTAAAAATGCTGGCCTTACTAAAAAAAAATGGCGGCCATTTTGATTGACAGGTTGGTCGGTCGAAATCGCAGATTTTGCTTTTCAACATAAGACTGTCACGAAATTTTTTTAACTGAACAGAGCTAGATCAAAAGAGCATACAAAAATTTATCACCAGCCAAAATTTCAAGTGCTAAAGTCTCTTTTTTGATTTTTGGTGAATTTTTGAAAATAAAATTCAGGCCAAAAATGAGAAAAAAAATCAAAATTTTACCAAATTGATCTAGAAAGCTGACATTTAGGATATATTCATCATAATTATTTTCGACCAAACAAATCGATTGGAAACGGTTTCAAAGCGTTTTGAGCAGCTTTAAAGCCTCCAGCAGATTTTTCAAATTTGAAATTTCCATAAAATTTCCTCAAAAGAAGTTGGAAATCCGAAATTCACACTTCACTCCAACTTAAACACGTTATTAAGTTCACTGCTGGTGGATTTAAGTCATTTTGAAGCCTCCAGCGACTTTTTGAAAAATTTTTGAGCCTCCAGTAGATTTTTGAAACTAAAATTAGTTTGCAGAATAAAATTCGGCTTTAGAATTCTTGATGAAATTTGTGGAAATTTCACGTTTCAAAAATCTACTGGAGGCGCCAAAAATGTTTTATAAGAAATCCACTTTTTTAACTCTGGAGAGGGATCAAATAGGGTCAGAAGGTTGAAACCTGCAAAAGGCACTTCGGGTATATCCTCTCAATGTACTGTGAAAATTTGGACGTTTTAGGTCAATTTGGGGAGGCTATAGGATTTCTTAAAGGTCGAAAAACATGTAAAATGGCCAAAAAAATCCACTTTTTTAACCCTGGAGAGGGATCAAATACTATAGGGTTAGAAGGTTGAAACCCGCCAAAGCCATTCAAGTGGCACCATCCCGTTGTATGCTGGACATTGGGACTCCTTAGGTTAATTTTAAGAGTGAGGTGGGGTCAAAATAGGGCCAAAATCAGGTTTTTTCCACCTAACATAGGGTGGGGGTGACCTAGGAATCTGAAATTTGGATATGTTGTTTACAATGGCGATACTCACCAATGGTGTGAATTTGGACCATTTTCATCAATTTGGGGCCAAATTATGCTTCTCCAAAAAAAAAGACCTTTCTGTAATTTTCAACTTTGACCCTCCAATCTGCAGGGGTCAATTCTAGCTCCCAAGAGAACCCCATTCCCCAAGTTTTATCCTATTTCATTCATTAGAACGTCTCCGGATTGAAAAAGTAAAAAAATTGGCCTACCGCAAATAGCCCCATTTTTTCAAAAATTTGGCTAAGATGTCGCTGGATCTGATGACTTGAATACTCTTCCAAATCGCTCATTCTAAATTATTTTAGATCCTCCCATCTGTCCTCCCTCAAAAAAAGGAAACATTTTAATACAGAATTTTATTGTCTTTTTTTGACGACTTCGACAATTCATCACAAAAAAAGATTTTCACATCACGAACATGAAAAAATTAGTAGATACGTAACGAGGTCTAAATGTCGTAAGAATTTTCAATTTCGAAAAAAATCAATTTAAAAATGTCAAAGAAAAAATTTGGAAAAAAAACTGAAATTTTGGGAAATTTTTTGGCAGTTGACAAAATTTCTGCGTTTCTGAATCTGACGTTTTCTTTACATATGTACCTAGAACATAGACATTTCTGTAAACAGAGCCCCATTACAAAAACTTTGAAAATTTTTCTATTTTTCGATTTGAAATTTGAAGAATGAGATTTATCAAATTCAAAGAAGTTAAGTACATATGTGTTTTCCATAAAAGCCCAGTAGTATTTTAAGCAAAAAAAAAATATTCCGACGTTGCATAGAAATAGCACAAGTTTTTTAACCAAAATTTCAAAAAATTAATTTTTTCAAAATTAAAAAAAAAAAAAAAAAAAAAAAAATATTTGGCCCTGTTTTGTTCCGATTTTATCAGCTTTATTTGAAAATTTGTCCATGTAAACTGTCAAAATTGTCAGAAAAAAGGTATATGGAAACAATTTTCAAGTGATGAAATTTTACGTATAATAAATTTTAATCAATTTGACTTTTTGATTCCATCTGCATCTTTGTATTTCGCTTTGAAAATCCACGTACTAACTCGTTTTGAGAAATCGTCAAAAATACAAGTCAGATTTCGCTGCTAAATTTTCTTATTCAATTTTTGGCAAATTTTTGAAAATTCAAAGGCTTAAGTAATCATTTTTCTTGAAAAAAATTAAAATTTGATGACACTAATTGGTTCATAATCTACACTTTTGATTTTGATCTCCTGGATTCATATGTAATGGATTCAAGCTATTTTATGGCCTCCAACAAATTTTTGAATTCTTCAATTTTAGATAATAAAAGGTCCAAAATGAAATTCAAATAAACAGTAGTTATGATATTTTTGATCAATTCGGGCATAAATTTTTGAAATTCACCAAATCTATATTTTTTTCAGGGAATTACTGATTGTTAAAAAAAACACACAAATCATGGAAAATACACCTTTTGCGAAAGCATCGACTTTAAAAAAATGGACTTTGATTTCCTGATTTTTAGACCTCATAAATCAATTAGAATTTTGGGATGATCTTTTTGATGGATACCAAAGAGCAACTTTTCAAATTTATTCCTACCCATTGAAATATAAAACATTTTTCTGTTATTTTTTATGAAAAAACAATTTTTTTTTGAGCAGGTACAAAAGCATTTTAAAAAGGTTCCTTTATTAAATGGGTCACAAATTTGGTCATTAACCTGAGTTCATAGCTTATGAATTAGATCTGAATTTTTTTCGGATTTTTCAACACTATTAGACAATACAAAAAGCTGCAGAAGGCTCAAAAATGGTTTGAGACGCCAATCGACCAATTTGGGATGTTAAAAGTAGGGTATAAAATAAATTTAAACTTTCCAGCTCGATTCGATCAAACTTTTATATTTTCACGGAAAAAGTTAAATTTGAAATTCCAAAAATTCCTCAAGGGGCCAAAAATAAAATTCAGTACTTGAAATTTTGGGATTTTGACGTATTCTTGGGTGGGCTTTCCAATTTTCTTCGTCTACCATCCTCATTAGCAAAAGAACCGATTAAAAAAATAATACATAATATTCACACATTCCAATTTTTAAAAGCTTACCAAAAAAATCTAAACATGAAATTCAGTTCCTGAAATTTGGTTTTAAGGCGAATTTTTGAATGTTTCGTATATTTTTCTGTGTCCGGTCCAAAAGACTTGTTGCAGATTGGAAAACCTCCCTCGAAAAGAGAAAACTTGAGAAAATAAGGTGAACACCCCCCCCCCCCCAAGATAGCAGAATAGCATTTTCAAGCTGGAGTTTTGAAAGAGATCTAGAACTAAAATACTTTTGAGTTGGAAAAGTTGAATTTTCAGTCGGAAAATTCATCAATAAACAGGAAAAATTCACTTCCAGTCGAAAAACATTTTTTCAAATTGAGGTTTTGTGATTTGCAGTTTTGACCATTTTCATTTTATCGTCCTCTTCTCATCTTCTGTAATACGATTTCCATCATAAAATTCAGTTCACCCTCTCTTCTCTCCTCTTCATTCTCGTCACTCTATCTAAACATGTCACTAAACTTGATATTCTCAGTCCAAGTTCCACGAGGGCTGATTAGAATTACACATACTCTTGAAATTTTAACCTTCATGAGCCAAAAATGAATTTATTCTTCCACGTCAGACGAATCAAAGCAGGATACGCTCATATGAGGAAGATCTCAGAGAAGCATTTTTATTCACTTATTTATTCGAAACAACTTCTGAGAACCATTTTGTATTTTTTGCGATACTTCGTCCCATTATCTACCCATCTCTCTAACGACCAGGTAATTATTTAAAAAATCAGCTCCTTCGATTTACCATGTTGTTAAGGTAATCTGCCGGACAAAATGTCGACAAAATTCAATAAAATTCCATCGCTAGACTTCATTCGGAACTCCATTTTTAATAATCTAGAAGTTTTTATTGGACAACCGGTTGAAATTTTCACTTTGGTTTGAGTGAAATCCTCGCGAAAACGGCAATGGAAACTGGTTTTTCAAGGGTGCACGCCATAATAAAGATTTCAAATCGACACTGATCAAATAAGTTGGCGAGTTTATCGCGCTATTAATTTGTAATATTTGAGCCGAAACGGAGAAAGAATAAAGAAAACTATATAGGTAGCTTCTTGTAATGTAACTTCACCTATTTATGTGTGGACGAAATCGTGTATTGTAATTCGTGAATCATGGGCTAAAACTTGATAATTGACAATGCAACACGCGTCGCATCCTAGCCTTGGGATTTCCCATATAAAACAATCGATATAAACGCGAATCTAGTTGAAGGAATGGATACGTGTGCAGCTGGTGGAGAAGGAAAAAAAAGGGGCATAGGGGTTAGCGAGAGGGTAAGTAAGAACATTTGACTTTTAGATTCGCGTCGAATAAAAGCTGGATTTACTCAGATAAAGCCAACCGAGTCATTTAGGGTTGTATCTTCATTTAGTACACGAAACGCGTTCCCCCTCGTTGCTTTCTTTGTCCGCGCGAATACCATAATATACGACAATTACACGCTGCGATATAATCGCTTAAACGTTTACGTTTTTCTTTCGCCCGAGCAATAAGTGCGTTTGCTGAAATCTTTTGATTAATTCCACTTTACATAATTGACATTACGATGGATTTACGACGTCTTTCTATCCTTTTCTATACGAGGTTCGTACATTGTTTCAGATGGTCTATAGTGTTGTCTGAATTCCGGTGAAAGTGAGGTGTACGAGTATATTGCAGGGGAATGGTTGCTGCTGGTGAGGATTGGGTGTGTATTTCAACATTGAAAAAGTGACACCTACTGGGTCAAGATTTGCGACCGAGGTGAGAGTGAGGGAGGGTATAGAGACTTGTGTTTAAAATTAAAAGGAACGAAGTTGAAAAATTTTAATTTTAATCTAAGTAATTCAAACCGATACAAATAATTTCATTCAACACCCAATCGAATTAATTGTAAATTTCAGCTTCTATATGAAGGTAGGCCAATTCATCCAAATTGACTCTTCAAACCAAAAAAGGGGGGTTGCGAAACTACATCACTGAATTGACAAAACTTTAAAAACTGATTGCCAGAAACAGAAAGTGTGAAAGTTCAAAATATTTATTTTTCTTTTCTTTTGGTTTTTCAAGAGAAAATGTTCAAGAAAAATAGTTTACGAGAAAATTTTTCAAAGCTGTTAGAAACAACTTGAAATTAATTTGTTCCAATCAAAAGAAAGAACAATGATTTCATCTGATCTAGAATTTTGGAAATTTTCAAACATTTTCTTCCCATGTTCTTATAATCCAGATCCTTTTCGTAATCCTCGTATTTTTGTAAACCATCAATTTATTAAAAATTTTCCTACTCCATTAACAATTTGATCAACGTGGAGACATTTCAGTTCCCATATTCCCATAACCCAATCTCAACATTTTCAGACCAATGTTAAATTTTATAGCCCAAAATGTAATTTCAAAAACTTTGACCAAATCTGTAAGTAAATGTACTAATTTGAGAACATTTTCACTTAGTGTATCCACATTTAAACCCAATTTTCTCAAATTGATTTTGAGATTTTTGACTCAATTTACAACTGTGCCAACTTCAGCCCAAGCTCATGTTCTAAAATTTTATTGGCTCAAAGCTTGGTTTCGCCAATTTGGGAATATTTCTTTTCATGTTCTCACAACCGAATTGGCACTTTTTTTCACTGGAAATTGACACCTTTTTCAGTAAAAATTGACACATTTTTCAGTAAAAATTGACACATTTTTTCACTGAAAATTGACACTTTTTTCACTGAAAATTGGCACAATTTTGGGTCAGAATTTTCTAAACTTCTTTTTCAGGTTAGGTATCGAACAAAAACAAATTTTCAAAATGCAAATGCATAATTTTGCATGGATTTTTAAAGATACAAACTAAATATTTGACCCTTCCCCCTCTCTCTCTCTCAAAACTGTTTTTTGGAATTTCATAGCGATTTCAAAAAAATTGAATTATTTAATTCCTATAAGATGAAAACAATTTCGAACAAAAATGACATTTTTTTGGTGAAAAAAAATGAGCAACACTTTTCAGTTATAAAGTGACCTATTCAGATAAATAATTAGACCATTTTCAGTAAAAATCAAGATCATTTTTCTTTTCAACAACAAAAAAATGATATTTTTAACATACAATGAAAACTTTTAGTGAAAAAAAGTTGGCAATTTTTAGAAAAAAAAATATGACGATTTTTACTGAAAAAATGTGACAAGTTTTACTGAAAAATGAGCCAATTTTCAGTAAAAAAGTGCCATTTTTAGTGAAAAAAATGTGTCAATTTTCAGTGAAAAATGTTCATTTTTAGTGAAAAATGAGCCAATTTTCAGTGAAAAAAATGAGACAAATTTTACTGAAAAATGTGTCAATTTTCAGTGAAAAAAGTGTCAATATTCAGTGGAAAAATGTGTCAATTTTCAGTGAAAAAATGTGTCAATTTTCAGTGAAAAAGTGTCAATTTTTAGTGAAAAAAATGTGGCAATTTTTAGTGAAAAAATGTGGCGATTTTTACTGAAAAAATGTGACAAATTTTACTGAAAAATGTGTCAATTTTCAGTGAAAAAAGTGTCAATATTCAGTGGAAAAATGTGTCAATTTTCAGTGAAAAAATGTGTCAATTTTCAGTGAAAAAATGTGTCAATTTTCAATGAAAAAGTGTCAATTTTTAGTGAAAAAAATGTGGCAATTTTTAGTGAAAAAATGTGGCGATTTTTACTGAAAAAATATGGCAATTTTTACTGAAAAAATGTGACAAATTTTACTGAAAAATGTGTCAATTTTCAGTAAAAAGTGCCATTTTTAGTGAAATAAAGGTGTCAATGTTCAGTAAAAAATGTTCATTTTTAGTGAAAAATGAGCCAATTTTCAGTAAAAAAAATGAGACAAATTTCACTGAAAAATGTGTCAATTTTCAGTGAAAAAGTGTCAATTTTTAGTGAAAAAAATGTGGCAATTTTTAGTGAAAAAAATGTGGCAATTTTTAGTGAAAAAAATGTGGCAATTTTTAGTGAAAAAAATGTGGTGATTTTTACTGAAAAAATATGACAATTTTTACTGAAAAAATGTGACAAATTTTACTGAAAAATGTGTCAATTTTCAGTAAAAAATGTTCATTTTTAGTGAAAAATGTTCATTTTTAGTGAAAAATGTTCATTTTTAGTGAAAAATGTTCATTTTTAGTGAAAAATGTTCATTTTTAGTGAAAAATGAGCCAATTTTCAGTGAAAAAAGTGCCAATTTTCAATGAAAAAAAATGTGTCAATATTCAGTGGAAAAAATGTGTCAATTTTCAGTGAAAAAGTGTCAATTTTTAGTGAAAAAAATGTGGCAATTTTTAGTGAAAAAAATGTGGCATTTTTTAGTGAAAAAAATGTGGCATTTTTTAGTGAAAAAAATGTGGCATTTTTTAGTGAAAAAAATGTGGTGATTTTTAGTGAAAAAAATGTGGTGATTTTTACTGAAAAAATATGACAATTTTTACTGAAAAAATGTGACAAATTTTACTGAAAAATGTGTCAATTTTCAGTAAAAAATGTTCATTTTTAGTGAAAAATGTTCATTTTTAGTGAAAAATGTTCATTTTTAGTGAAAAATGTTCATTTTTAGTGAAAAATGTTCATTTTTAGTGAAAAATGAGCCAATTTTCAGTGAAAAAAGTGCCAATTTTCAATGAAAAAAAATGTGTCAATATTCAGTGGAAAAAATGTGTCAATTTTCAGTGAAAAAGTGTCAATTTTTAGTGAAAAAAATGTGGCAATTTTTAGTGAAAAAAATGTGGCATTTTTTAGTGAAAAAAATGTGGCATTTTTTAGTGAAAAAAATGTGGCATTTTTTAGTGAAAAAAATGTGGTGATTTTTAGTGAAAAAAATGTGGTGATTTTTACTGAAAAAATATGACAATTTTTACTGAAAAAATGTGACAAATTTTACTGAAAAATGTGTCAATTTTCAGTAAAAAATGTTCATTTTTAGTGAAAAATGTTCATTTTTAGTGAAAAATGAGCCAATTTTCAGTAAAAAAAATGAGACAAATTTCACTGAAAAATGTGTCAATTTTCAGTGAAAAAAGTGCCAATTTTCAATGAAAAAATATGTGTCAATATTCAGTGGAAAAAATGTGTCAATTTTCAGTGAAAAAGTGTCAATTTTTAGTGTCAATTTTCAGTAAAAAAGGGTCCATTTTAAGTGAAAAAAGTTTTTAAAAAGTCAAGTATCACTTTTTATTGAAAACATGTGTCACAGTTGATTATTTCAGTAAGTAAAGTAGTGTTGAGTTTTTTTGTTATGGGGGGGGGGGTATAAAAATCAAGAATTTTCATTTTATGTGGGAAAGCATTATATTTTTTTTAGTGAAAAATGACAATTTGTAGAGAAAAAAACGGGCAAATTTTTGTAAAAATAATGACCATTAACAAAATTTTGATGAAAGAGTGACAATTCTCAGTGAACATACCTAATGCGATTATTTTTGGTAAAAAAAGTTGAAAGTTTCCATTTCGCTGACAAAATCACGATATTTTAGTGAAAAATATTGCAGTTCTCCACACTTTTGTCCAGCTGCTGTCATCATTTTCACTTTCAGAGTTCAAGATTTACATTTTTCAATAACAGATTCCATGATTTTTTTCAAATATTTTTTCGTCAAATTCACGACTTTTGTATGACTTGCATGACCTTTTAGACACCCTGTTTGAGAAATGTTGACCCAACTTGTGATTGAGCCAAGTTGAAGATAATATTTATTTTTGTGTTCCAACAACCAGATCTACTTTTTTCGAACTCAGTTCTGAGTTTTTGACTTAATTTACAATTGTGCCAATTTGAAGAAATCGCCTTCACTTCTCATATCTCTACAACTTGGACTCAATATTCTGTATTCGTTTCCATTTCCAGACCTGAAGCACAGCTGTACTAATTCGGGCACATTTCTGTATCCTGTTCCCACAATCAAGCCACTATTTTCTTAACATCTTGTAGAATTGTTTATTTATTTTACAACTGAGCCAACTCGAAGATATCTCACAACTAAAGCCAAGTTTCTTGACTCAATTTTGAATTTTTTCTCCCAATCTGCAACTATGCCAACTTGAAGACATTTTCATATCATATACTTACTCACGGCTCAGGTCCAATTTTCAGGACTCATCTGGAGATTTTCTATTTCAAAATGTAGTCATACCAATTTGGGAGAATTTCTCTCTCAATATCTAACCACAATCTTTTGCTTTGGTTCAGTAGGTCTAGAATTATTGACCCAATCCATGCTGACAATTTAAGCACATTTTTCTCCTATATCCCAATCAATTTTTTTTTCTTCAGAATTTTCTGGACCAAATTTCATTTTGGACAATTTGAGAAAAATAATTATCTCTAACATGAAATTTTTGATTCAATCTAAAATTATGCCACTTGACTCATTCTCAAATTCTTGATCTCAAAATACAATTTTTCCAAAAAAAGAGCAATTTTCTATTGATAGTTTCGTTTGACTCTCATTCAAGTGTCCTGAATTGTTTCTAAGTCAATTTTTCGAGTTTGCTTTTAAATTTTCAAACTTAGAGATCAATTCAGGAAGAGTCCAAAATTTTCATTTAAGATATTTTCAACCTTGAACTGAAATTTCTTCAGCTAAAGAAACTTGATTTTCATCCTCATAAATCAGATTTTCTCCATCGAGACTTTCTGATGAAGAAGTCATTGCAGAAAATATACACAAAAATACAATATTTTTCAACGTTTATGAAAATCTTTATTAAATTAAACAATAAAATAATTAATATATAACTATAATATTATTATCTACAACTGCTCATTTACATTTATCATTTCAATATAGGTACCTATTCGAATCAATATAAGATAATGAAAAATAACAAAAATGATCTCGAAAGTTCTCAACTTCAACACCCGACCAATATTGCACAAATTGTACGACTCGAGGAAACAAATATACAAAAAAAATCAAACCTGTTGTTTTTTCTGTAAAATTCAAGTCAAAAAACATCGGGATTGATTTTTCGAATGTAAAATGGAGAGAAATCGATCAATTTATTGCACCAAGTTTTCAAACAGTAGGGAAATTGATACAGTTTAGGTCATTGAATCATTCGATTCAGATTCTCAAATTTCACCATCTGTTTTACGACATCTGATTCGTCGTGGCGTTCCATCACTTTCATCCTCCAGTATGAGGCGATTTCAGGAATGTAACGTTAGCAAATCGATCAATACGAAAAGATAAGGGGCATGGGTGAAAATCAATTGGAAGCGAGAAGGTAATTTTTTATAAGGACGAGTGCAAAAGTAGGGATACTCCGTTAAATGCAAAGATTAAAGATCCACTAGGTGGGTAAATTTAAAAAAAAAAAAAATAAATAAAAAGGGGAGCAAGGGCGAATGAATTTGTATGATTTTCCCCACTAAAACGACGAACAAAAACCCCCGCGTGAATTAAAAAATACAACGAAAAAAAAATTACATTAGAATCGATTTCTTCGAAATTTTACATACAAATACAATACAAGGCGAGGAGGGAACAAGTATCGAAGAAAAAAAAGGGGTTGAAATTTCGTATCCAGCTTATTTGCAGAGATGATGGTAACCTCAAACCTGCTTGAGGGGATCTACTCGTTCGATATTTCATCGTCGCTGATCTCTAATCTTTCGGTAAGATTTGGCTTTTTCAACTCGGAAGATATGGTTTCGCCTTCGTTTTGCAACTGGTTCAAAAAGGTGTCGACGTTTCTCGACTTCGCTCCGAGTTTCATCACCTTCATGGGAGTTTTACGTTCGTCGGAAATCTTGGTGGTTGATAAAGTCTCGGCGATTTTTTCAGCTTCGGCTGTGACCGCGATTGGATTCTTCATGTAGCCCATCGAGCTTCCGAAGCTGCCACCGCCATAGCTGCCGAAACTTTTGGGTGCTGGGCCTCGCTTGGCTGCCTCCAAACGTTGTCTTTGTAGCTCTTTCGCTTTCTCGCGCATTTTATTTTTAGCCTCGCGTTCTTGCGATCGTCTCAGAGCCAGGTAGACCTTCTCTTCTTGGGAGTCCATTTCGACATAGGTGCGAATTTGAGCCAAGTAGACGCTTTCGCGGTATCCCAAGGCGACTATTTCGTCGAAGGCGAAGATCAGGTTGAAGGCGTTTTCGCGGATTTCCGATTCTTCGTTGCTGCGGCAGTATTCCTGCAAAAAATCGGTGGAGGGGCGAAATGTCAAACTAAAGAAGGTATTTTTCAGGAGCAAATAGGTGAACGAGTGAGCTAGATTTTTCCCAAAAATTGATTCTAAATTTTATTTGGGAAAATTGAGACATTTTTCGTCAAATTTGGCAGATTTCTCCCCCCCCCCAAAAGTCAAAAAATACCTCAATTAGGCTTTAAAAAAATTTCAATAATTAAATTTCAAAACTTTGAGATAATTTTGAAAAATTTCAAGGGACATGAGAAGGTCCTTGTGGGTCCAAGAGGAGAAAATGAGGTCATATCACGTTACCCAAAGTCTAATCTTATTTTCAATGAACCCCCAACCTACTTTCAAGAAAAAAAAACCACCAAAATTCGATCCAACCCCCTTTCCAGCTCCACCTCACCCATCAAAATCATTTGAACATCACTTACCTGGATAACTCTGACGAATAGCCTCAAAGTTTCCAGATCTTCTAAGATATTGCTGGTTTTGGTGGTAATAAGGAGCATGTAAAGTTTATCCAAGGGCTGGTAAACATATCGTACAGATTCGGTTTCCACAAAGGTATGCTGCTTGCCTGCCGGAACGAGCTTTGGGAACGCAGCCAACAACCCTTCGATACGAGCCTTGGTCATTTCGACGAATTGTCGAGACACCAATGTCTTTCCAGCTTTCGTACAAATGGCAGCTGATATCAAAACCATCTTTACCCCTTTCTACAATTCCGTTCCCTTTAAAACTGACTGCCTTTTTTTCTCGCAAACGTGGCGTGTACGCCTGGGTGACGTTAACCTACAGGAAAGTGTGCTCAGCAAAGTACGTATCCAACCTGTAGAAGAAATTCCACATTGTATTATCGACCATCAATGAATAGGTATAGCGAGGTACAATATATGTACTCGATTACATAATGAAAACAAGCTCTCTTCGAATGAATACGTTAGACGTTTGAATTACAATTTTCCTTACTTATAAAAGCCCACGCCATAAAGAATCTCTCACGTAGAAGAAGAGAAAACACCTAGTCGAGCTGTAGGAGTTGACGAAGAGCAAAATGCGCAGCCGCCTCGTTTATCGGCTCGTCGACTTGAAAATTACTCGCAATGGGCGGTTTTCTCGAGCTTTCCAGAGTCTATAATTCGCCACTTTCGACTTACTACAGCCTTTCAGAACACACCCTCTTTCTTTTTCCCACACTCGTATTTTCTTAAATCAAAAACCCAAAAACCGATGCCCATTTTGACTCAATCGTTATTCGTTAAGTACCTACGTGTGATTTCAAAGTGAGACGTTCCTGAGACGAGAAATTTACCAATTAAAGATTCAAAAAAAAAAATAATAATAAAATAAAATGAAATAAAATAATTAGTAAATCGAATAAATGGCAAAAAATATTGCGAATTTTTTGAGTGATTATGTAATAAATCAGCTGGTAAATTGTTTTATCAAATGATATGTGGCAATTAGATCGTCATCATGAATTACGAAGACATATACAAATGGCATCGGTCGTACAGAGAAATAAACCATTTCATCAGGCTTCTATTATTTATAATGGTATGTGATTCAATAGACGTTTTTTTTAAACAATCATTTTGATACTTATTTCATTTTCCTTTTTTTTTTTTTTTTTTTTTTTTTTAAATCGAGTCGAATTAATTTTAGGTACATATCATGCATATTTTTTTGCACTCTATTTATGTTTAGGAGTGTTTCTTTTTTAGATTTTCAATATTTTTCTAAAGTTGAGTAATTTTTAGAAATATTTTCAATCATTTTTTTAAAGATCCTACCCCCCCCCCATTTTCCAAAAATTGAATTGATTTTTTTACTCCTTTTTTTCGAGTTATCGCCTGCATAAATTTTCCAACTATGTAAGGCTCAAAATTTTGGACAGCATTGATTCGTCCATCATCTTAAACTGAAAAAAAAGATCACGCCTCACATTTTTTCCCCTATTATTTTTAATTCAAATTTTCAACCCAATTTTCTATCAAAAATGTGAGTTTTGAGTCAAAATTTTCACGTATGGAAAAAAAAATCAAAATAAAATAGGCAGATGGTTTTCAAAAACATTAGAAAGTTTCTGAATTTTTTTTGGAGAACTTTTCTTCCGAATACCCACTTTTGATTTTTTAAAAATGGGTTTCAATGAAGCCCATTTTCTATCATTGATTATGACCTAATGAAATTTTCAACTCGGATACGAACAGGCAAAAATAATAGTTTTGTTGGCTTGACGAATTACGATAAAGATCAAAAATATAGCATTTTTTTTTGTTGGTTCCATGACTCATGGCTTAAAACCTCAAAGAACGTTATGATTAACCGTAACCAATAAATTGATGATGTGAATAATCAAGTATTTTATCTACATTTCGTCAAATCGATTCAAATAAATAGATACAGAAGATCACACCGACAGTGATAATTTAAAATGTAGGTAGTAAATTAAGACAGAGTTTAGATATCAAAATCGTTCTTATCTTGTATTGAAATTGTGACATTATACTTCCTTCCTCTTCCAAAAATCACCAATAAGATAAATTCACCCAGCGTAGGCAGTAGGTAATTATAATTATTACGTAATCTTTGCACGAAAAAATACCTAACACGAAGATGATATTTTGTTTCTTTATCGCGTTAATTCCCTAGATTATTGAATGAATCCTCTCTCTTCCCTCCCACACTGAATGAACGATCATCCTAACACTCTTAAATTACCTACTAAGTATTAATTTTTTGAAAAAAAAAGAAAAAAAAAACTAAAATTGAACAACTGAAGAGAAAAAATTATGCACCCTCACAAATCAATATTTTGATAAAATGCATTTCTTCAATTTTTAGAAAAAACTGAAAAATAAAATGTTGATTTTCATGATTTTTCAAAAAAATGAATTCTCAAATTGTTCTGATATGTAGTTTTGTTTTTGATTTATTCGTTCAAATTTGTAACGAGCTTTTTGGATTTTTTTGCACGTAATACTTACTTATTTTGACGTCAAAATATCCAGATTTTTTCATTTAAAAATATATATTTTGTAGATGATTGGAAATTGTGAAGCACTTGGAATTATTTCAAAAAATTGAAATCATTTCAGATACGTCAACTGAATGTTTTCCTAGAATAATTAGGAAAGTACCTAATCAAATTTTAATTTTCCTTTTCATTTCTGCCCTCGAAAAATTCATTTCATTTCCTAATTTTCAAGCAATTCTCATTTTTTCGAGTTGATTGTAACTTTCCCAGATTTAAATTCAAAAAGACACCTAAAACTAGGCTATAAATTAAACTTCGAATTTGTTTTCATTTTCAAGAATTTTCTCACAAAAACAATAATTGAAATAAGATGAACCTCTCTCTATAAGAAGATAACTTCCCTTTGCATTGAAACACCTCCGTCCTCATTCAACTTCTCAAAAAAGTCTATGAGCTTTCCACCCCCCAAAAAAAAAAAGATTTTCAAGTCCAAGAATTAGTTTCTCACTTCGTTTTTAAATAAAAATACAGAATTCATTCATAATTTTTGCAACATATCGTAGCAGTAACATTTTGTATAATCTCCTTCTTGACCCCCCCCCCAAATATTATTCAATTTTTGTAAGAATAAAACTCAGATTCTAGGTATTTATAAAAAAAAAAAATCAAAACCATAAAAAATGAACAAAATTATCCATATTTTCCCACGTAATCTAAACTTGAAGAAAAAAGCAATGCCAAATACAGCTTCAGTTTTCACATTCTTTCGCTTCAAGAGATGAATCGAAGGGAAAATGAATCCAAAATTAAAGATCCAGGACTTTCGAAGTTTTGAATCAATTAGAAAACTTCTTGAAAATGCATTTTCAAAACTGCAGGACCTGTCAGACACATTTTAAAAAAAATTCAAACTCAAAAAAACAGAGTTATCATTCGATTTCAAAACTTATTAGGCACAAATTCCATCCTCTCATCCCCATAATCGTCAGAATTATTCTAGTCCCAAAACTATCTCATTTTCATTCAAAATTCGAACAAATGAAACATGAAAAAATTAATTCAGTTTACTAGGCATCCTCTCCACTTCTCCTTTATCAGAATCAAAGTGAAAACCGTTTCTTTCCCTCTAATTCTCCTTCATTTTTCAAAAGTGAAAAATTTCAAAATGCATTCGATTAGTACGAAGCATCTTCATCCCCCCCCCCCAAAAAAAAAAAATCAGAACTAACGTAAAAACTGATTTCATTTTCACTCAAAGTTTTTTTTCATTCTCAAGTACAAAAATTTAAATTTTCAAAATTTTATTCGGATTTTTGGTCACTTCTCGATAAATTAAAAAGATCAGGATTATTGATGGGTACCTTTAGAATAAATTTTGGACCCAAAAATCCGCCCCACTTCACCCCCTTGGCCGAGATAGCTAAAAAAAACTCGTTTTTTTGAGAGAAAAAATCTGTATCCATGAGTATTGGTGGTGAAATTAAGGTGTCATCCGGAATGTACAGAGGAAAGATGGGCTTTTCAACACAATTTTTTTCAGCATTTTTTATCACAGTGGTGGGGATAAAATTTGCAAAATAAAACTTTGAACCGTCACTGTACCGGACTGGAAAGGGATACATAGAATTTTTTTTCGCCAAGATGCATATTTTGATGAGTACTTTTTACCAACGTATGAGTTGAATAAAAAAATTGTTTTCAACGTGCTCATTTTTTCAAAACACCTCTTAAAAATGTACCCGTTTTGCGTTTTTTTTTTGACAAAAATATGCAAAATTTGTAAAAATGTGTCGAACAAAAATTTTTTAGCGCTAAATTTTTACCTCAGAAATGCATCAAAAACTTGACAAAAACACTTGTTCCAACCCACGATTCAAATTATTGTAAAATTGCTTCCTTTTCACTCACAATTTTCTTCATTTTTAAAATGAAAAAAATATGCTTTCCAACTTATGAAACATTTTTGAAAAATCAACCCCCCCCCCTCTCTACATTACAAATAGGAAAATCGCTAAAAATTACCCCATTAGCAAATTCTTGAAAATTCGAAAAATTCGTCACGAGTTAAAGCTGGAAATAAAACCCAGGTACCTACTTAGATCACTTATTCGACTCCTTTATTGTAACAATTGGTTTTCCAGTCATCCTCCTTCACTCTAAAAATTCAAAAAATTGAAATTTCGAAATTTTTTGCAATTTACTCAGAAATTTCCCCCGTTTCCCTCCCATCCTAAAAAAACTTCATCTCTTTCATTCATCCTTCTCTTCGGTTTCAAAATTTATTCAAATCATTGGACATTCTCTCTCCTCCCCTTCCCTCCCATCTCATTCCAATCATTAGAACACTTGTACAACCTACCCCCCACCCCTCACACTCTCTCATTCTCAAAAAAAAAAAAAAAAAAAAAAAAAATGAAAATGTATCCAAGTCACTAAACATCTCATCTCTTCCTTCCTTCCTTCAAATAATCATCACACAACCATTGTCACGTACGAGTATTCCACCATCGAAATTTCCCACTAATTCTGCGAAAAAAATTATAAAAATTCATTTCGTCGCAATAAATCTCGATGATTTTAGCATTCTGCATCACTGTTAAATCATTCATTCATAGTTTTAAATCGATTTGAAACCCGTTTACTTCGTACGAATCAAGGACACGTCTCATGTACATTCTACAATCTACCAGTAGAAGTACTTATAATCGTACTCTAAAAAAAATGAAATTCGATTCCCTATTCTGTGTGAAAATCCCTTCGTTGCATCGTGTGAATGATTTACCTAAAGCTAAGCGGACATGGGTTATACAGCGTGATGTAGTGTAGGGCAGTAATTGAACATGAATTGCATTAATAAGTGTATACGTATAAGATGTTAAGTTCAAGGGAACTTGATCGTTTGACGTAATAATCTTCCACTTGTCGCGACTCTCGTCTTTCTTATACTCGTATTATGAATGACGATGGCTTCTAACGTAGGGTCAAGTTTACAAAGAGAAGAGTCGAGCGATCGATAGATCTAAATTCGCCAGTGTACAGACACACCCTCAAAAACACGAGAATTCGAGCCTACATGCAGTACGTCACATTATTGGGCAGACTGTGATTAACGATCGATCTGGTCAATCCGGTACATTGACAACACTTTTGCTATCACTCTGCTCTTACGTGTATATTATTAGAACTCGAAGATCTGATTACTATACGCAGATCGTTAGCTTGTATTGGCTAGGTTAGGTATTTCTAAAAATATACCAGAGTATAATACGTCAGTCAAAATGTGGCATAATCGTCAATAATGGGATCCTGTATGACAACATTTATCATGAGACGATGAGACCGGATTTGCAAAAACCAGCGATAATTTCGCGACCCCTTGAGGGCCACTTATGCATCTAAAATTGGCGATGATTGAACAACCCCTTGACACAGACAGATTCTGAGAACATACGTCGATTCGGGGCCAAAAAAAAATCTATCCGACGTCAAACGACTCCCCCACATTGAGGAAATATCGTCAATCGGTATTCTTAAACAATCGAAGATCGATTTTCATTCCAGCAACAATAGATCTCCGTACGTAAATCCTCGTCAGTCTCAGAGCTTGTCTTCTACATTCCTGACGTCACGATCGTCGATCAAAATTTTCAACTACGTAACACGAGGTGTCCACGTTTAAAATCGGAACCGGAACTGAAATTCTACGAATTGCTGAACTCTACTCATAGGCGCTTGATTGTTGCAATGAATGATTACGAAAAAAAAAAACACAAAACGACCAGATGAATCAACGTGAACGTACCTATACCAAAAAAACTAAGTATACTACGATGGCCTTACGATATAACCTTGAGGGCGTATCATGTGTAACGGCAATTATATTTACCTACAGTCTATACAGATGCCTATACACAATGTAGGTACCATTGGTACAGTCATTATTGTCTCTATTACGTATATTTTCGTTCTTCCTGTGTTCGTTTTTGTTTTGCTGTTTTTTTTTTCTCCTCGAGACTTCTTTTCCAAGAAATCGATTCTATCTATAAATTAGTAACTCATCAACGCGATACCTCATTCATCTGGTTCTTTCTCTTTTTTTGCAGATCCGTACGAAATTCTAACCGCGCATAGTGGCCGTCTAGTCGCTCAAAGTACAGCGACCGGAGGCTCTGGACAAATCCAATTGTGGCAGTTCCTTTTAGAATTATTGGCCGATTCGACAAACGCCAACTGTATCACGTGGGAAGGCACTAATGGCGAATTCAAGCTAACCGATCCTGACGAGGTGGCGAGACGTTGGGGCGAGCGAAAATCTAAGCCTAATATGAACTACGATAAATTAAGTCGTGCTCTAAGGTAAGCTGAAGAAGTCGATTTGATCGAGAAAATCCTGTACCTTCCCCCCCCCCATTCATACAGTAGGGTCTATTGCACCTGTTTGTGTAAAATGTATGCTAAATTTGAGGAGTAGAAATTGATCTGAAGGTAATTTTTATACAAATTTGAAGCACAGGAAGTTGGATTTTTTCCACATTGAATATACATTCATAAAATTTAAGGAGGGTTGGGGGGGGGGGAGGGGGAGACTGCAAAAAATTCAAAAATCATCTAAAAATACACCACCTTGCAAAATTTTAGAAGCTGAATCTTCATTTTTTTAATTCTAGCAAAATTTTGAGTTTTTGAAAATCAAAATAATTTAATTTACAAAAAAAATCAGAATTTGATCTAATCGGAGTAAAAAGCTGAAATTCGGTTCACATCCTACTTTAAACCTCCCACATGAATCATTGGCAGTTTAAACGAGTCATTTTGGAGCTTCCAAAAAATTATTGGATTAACAAGTTTTTTGAAAAATTTTGTGGAAACAGCTTGAATGAAAGGAATTATGGCTTAAAACTACAAAAATCGAAGAGGGGGGAGGGAAGGAAACAGATGCTTGCACTCCAAAAAATTTTTATGCTAAATTTCAATGTTCAAAAATTTAAAAATTGAAATTCAGCACTTGAGATTTTTTAAAGATGATGAACCTACTTTTTAGATGCTTTTTTGATTTTTCAAAATCTGGATCAAAAATGTGGGGGGGGGGGAGGAGTGAGAGAGGTAGTTTTGAGTCTAGACTACAAAATATCTAAAGAACGAAGGAAAATACTCATTTTAAAAAATTTCAGGGACTCAGTTTCATTTTCTGAATTTTGGAGAATTTTTGAGTTCCAAATTTTTACTACATCAAAAAATACCAGAATTTTAGCCAATCCAGGTAGAAAGCTGAAATTCGGTTCATATCCTATTTTCAACCTCCAAAATCGATTAATGGTGGTTTGAAGTCGTTGTAGAGCTTCCAGCAAATTTTTGGATTTTTCAGTTTTTTTGGAAAAATTCCATGAAAATGGCTCAAATGAAATTAAAACTCATTAAAATTCGAATTAATTGCATTTGTAACTGTTTCGGTTGATGAAGCAGAATTTTTGGAATTTCATCGCTTTTAATTATGATCCAATTTTTTTTTCCAAATAATTACTTAATTTTTGAAAAAAAAAAAAAATAGATTTGGCATCAATAGAATTGAAATAATTTGAAACGCCAAAAATCGAGAGGGGGATGGGAGGGTCTAAAAATTTGCAACCAAACTTCAATTTTCACTTCAATTGGATCAAATTTTGAAAATTTTTCAAAGTAAATTTCAATTTTCAAAAAACTGGAAATCGAAATTCAGCTATTGAAATTTAACTAATGGAACGTATATTTTTAATTTTCGACAATCTGGACCCAAAATACCCCCCCCCTCATACTCTGTAATTTTTCAAAATACCAAAAAATTGAAAAAAAAAAGGTCTTCTATTTACCTTTGGCTGGAATTCAAGATTTACCCCTCCCCCCCCCCCTCCACAAAATGCAAAATCTCAAAAATTTCAAACTTGGATTTTTTTGGATTTGTTTATACTTAATTTTCAACTGCATGCAGATCCTTAAACTTTGCAAAATGAAACAATTCAATACAGGGCCTTTTTTATTTATCTTCAAACGTCAAGAAAAATCATTTATTTCAATTTTTTTTTGAAGTTTAAAATCATTTTAATTTTTTGGAGTAGTTTTTTTTTGTTTTATGGGTTTATTGATTATGAAGATGGGACACTTTTCACGAGGAATTTCTTAAAATCTGGCTTCAAAAATTACATCAAAATTGATGTTTAAAACTACAAAACATTCATTTTTTTGTAAGCTTGTAATTTTTTAGATTATTTCAACAATTTTTAACAGCCTGCAAATTGTACAAAATTCAATGCCCAAAAAACGAAAAAATTTGTTGTTTTTTTTTTGAAAACTTGGGATTTTTCTACATTTTTTTTCTGTTTGCAATTCCCGACAATTTCTCAAACTTCGGAGATGAAACAATTTGGCAATGGACCTTTTTCATTTGTCTTCAAAATTTATACAAAAGTCGGTTGGCATCCTTTTTTTTTTCAAAAACTTGCATGTTTTCAATTATGACTTCAATGGTATTGAGTTCCTTTAATTTTGGAGATAGGACACTTAAATAAAGAACTTCTTCATTTGAGTTTAAAAGTTACATAAAAATTTATGTTCTAAAACAAAAAACATTCAATTTGATTTTTTTTGAAAATTGTAATTTTTCAATATTTTTTCCACCATTTTCGACTGTTTTCAACTTTTTAAATTTCAAAAATTGAACATTCTGAAATAAAAATTTGAAAAAATTCAATTATTTTTTTTTTGGTTCAGAATTTTTCAATTTAGATATTAATGATTATTTTCAATTGTTTGTAGTTTCTTTGATTTTAAAAAGGGGTCACTTTTACAGAAGACCTCTCCAACTGTCTCCAATAAAGCATCAAAATTGATGTTGAAAATGAGAAATTCATCCATTCTAACACTGCCTTGCCAAATTTGAGCTGGATCGGACAATTTTTCCTAAATTTGAAAATTCTGTACCTCAAATTTGGATTTGGGGGCATAAAAAATTAAGCCTGGAGCTGAAACCATTCAATTAAATTTTTTTTTGAAATTCGAAAATTTTTGAATTTTTTTAAAAACCTGCTGTCAATTATAAAAAAAAGACCTCAGCATGGGAAAAATTGATAGGCACAATATTTTCAAACCCTGTACAAGAAAACTTTCAGTCATTCGTACAAACTACAAAGCACTTTCATGTAGAATCATTCATAAACTCCTTCATTTCCCCCTTCACTCGTCTTATCTCAAATCAAGGCCACACAAAATATCTTGACACAGTTCCAAGTTCCAACACCCTTACCCTAAAAGACACGAAAACATTCCACCTCATCGCACCTATAGTACTCGTATATCGCATAAGACGACGATTTATCATCGAAATTTCCACATTTACCTAATACATACATAATAAAAAATCTCCTTGATGAAATTCCAGGTACTACTATGACAAGAACATCATGACCAAAGTGCACGGCAAAAGGTACGCGTATAAATTCGACTTTCGCGGATTAATGGCCGCGTGTCAAAATCAAAGCCAGTCAACTTCGGCCGTCTCAGAACCGTACAGATATTCACACGCTGCTGATTTATCGCCCTTTTACCAAGCTACAACTCAATCTACGTCGATGACCAGTGTTCTCGCCAATCCACCAGCATCGTATTGGTCAACAGCGTCGCCTGCATTCCCATCTATATACCCTTTACCGCACACTTCTAGGTATCCTCCTTTCACTGACACATAATGAGCCATGAGCCAGAGCCAAAGCCGGCGTAAAAATTTACATCAGAATCAGATGACCACGTGTTACCAGTTCTGTAAATTTATTCTGTAAATAGATCTGTGTAAAATAAACGAATAACGATTTTACGGTGCAATTTTTTTTTCATTTTGATTTTGAAATTTTTTTCTCTTATGGATTAAGAATTTATTTATGATAAGAATTTCGTTTTGTCATTTGTATTCGTAAAATTGTAATTTTATAAACAATAAAATTAGAAAAAAAAACGTTAAAGTCGACGATAAGGTAACGAATAAATGTGAATTTTGCACAGAAAACAGGTCATAGAACGTACTCGCTGATACGTTTGCGATAATTATACACCTGGTTGAAATTACATCGATTTTTTGCTCCATGAAATATTATGCGAAGTGACTGAAGTGAGAAGGGGAAATGCATTCGTGAGCTATGAGAAATTTACAGCAAAAAAAGCACCGAATTTTTCCAGGGAATTTCAATCGAATTAATTTTTTCCAGATTCAGATATATTAGCTGAAAAATTCCAACGAAAAAACGTCACTGATAATCGGGGCAAACGACTTCGTGAAAATTACACCGACGTAATCAAACATTGAACCAATTTGTTTTATCGTCATTGACCGGAACTTAGATAAACAGAATGCAAATGTGTAATTAAATATCTGTACCAAAAAATACGTCACACGATCGGGTATAAACGTAATATAGATTTTAACATTTATATGTTAAAATGAATCGTAAAATTTTCTCACTGAAGAAACACTCTTACTGTTAGAAGAGGTAATATGAAAATTACACATGGGCTATGGTGACTGGATTCCAGGAAAAATGCCTCACATCAGCATGGTTCTCATCTTTGACTCATCTTCACCTTATTCATTCGATGATGATGTCATTAAGAAATGGAATTCTTACAGCACTTTTTCATTTGGGGCCATGCAGTGAGAATGACGCATCCAAAAATAGAAAAAATAGCTACCATTACCCAGAATTTTTTCACATAACTGCATACTCATATGGCAAGGTAAAGTTTGCATCTAATTATGTCTCTAAAACATTGGAAATTCGATACCGAATTGAGGTCTTGATAGAGGAAAAACTCGGTGATTTCTTCAATACTCCATAGTTGACTGTTTACTCGAACGATTCTCATTCAGTGATTTCTACTCCTCAGTATCTTACTCTGAATCGACTCAATGAGCTGCCAAGTACTCGGTTCAATGTGATTAGACTACACTGGACGAAATTAGATCTATTTTTCCGGATATTTCATCATCTTGAAACACTTTTTAGTATAGTTTTGATGAAGGAAATGTACACCCAGAAGACCGTACTTTGATTACGTATAATACCAATTTTCCATCACCGGATAAGAAATGTACACGTACCTTAATGATGTCTCGATGTCATTTTACTAATTAACACGAATATTCACTAGAAATAGCACTACTTTTTGAATTAATTCGACAACTATCACTCACAACTCATATTTTTCGATGTTTATTACAGAAATCTTATCAACGTTCATTTCTATGATGTGGAGATCGAAAGTGACATGTTTTGTTATGCACTTGAAAACAAACACGACTTTTACAATCAAAACTAAAGGTTTTTCTTCGAGATTTGGATTAATTATTACCTGAATTGAAGTTAGAAACGTTTCTAGTATTGTTTTAAATAATTATTAATTAAAAATACGACGTTAATTAGCTGAAAAAGTACGATTTTAAAATTCATCTTGGCACGTTTGCTTTGCAAAAAAAATATTCACGTCATTTTTTTGTTTTTGAGCTTTCAGCAGAACAGAACGATGCAAGCAGCATCAAATACCTACCAAGTTACCTATTTAGTGAAAAAGGGGTCATACATATTATCTGTGATTTTATCTGTGACTCTAGATAAATAGTTTTACTTGTTTACAAACAAATTGATTACGTTCTTTTTTACGAAAAAGCAACGAATTTAATTTACTTTTTGGTTTAGTTATTAATTAATAATAGAATACTTGTCTGTAAATTCGATCGACGCATGAACTTGTGAAACCATGATACCCAAGAAAAAGGTGAGAATCATTTACACTCGAAAGTTTCACGCTTTTTCTTCAACTTTCCTCAAGTGTTTCTCAAGTACAACCTCTCGTTCGAAATCAGCAAAGGGTTGTCCTTAATCCTGATAAAGAACATGTTTCATCTTGCTTGCACAGTCTAGTGATAACTTTTCACCTTCGTAGCTTACGAGTATTCTTTAAATTCCACCAAAATGGTATTCGATGAGTCTAATTTGAACTTTGTTGAACAGGCGGACGCTTCCAGTTCGGAAAGTGGTTCCTCTTCGAACAGTTCATCGTCCTCTTCTTCATCGAGCTCCGGCTCTAGTAGCGGAAGCTCGTCCAGCGATTCGGATTCGTTCAGCAGCGATGGATCTTCCGATTCGGATCAGAAGAAGAAAACTCAAGTAGTTAAGAAACCAGAACCAGTGAAAAAAATCGAACAAACTAAGAAACCAGAATCTCAAAATGTTAAAAAACCACCACCGGAGAACAAACCGCGTAAAATGCCGGTTATTAGTAAAAACAACGTATACTCAGACTCCGAATCCGAAGAGAGTTCCAGTCCTCAGAAGTCATCTGTGCGTAAACCTATAACTAAACCAAAATCCTCGGCTACGGTTACACCCGTGCCTAAGATAAGTTCACAAAAGAACATTCGTACGTCGCCTAAGAAATCCGAAGCTAGGCGGAATTCCAGATCTAAGACCCCAGCTAAGGATGTCCAGTCGCCTGATAACGATCTCAATAAAAAGAAGAAGAGTATATTTAGCCCCGAGAGGCCTGATACACCTCCGCCACCTAAACTAACACCTATGAAGAATATATCGCCACCAAAGAAAACTATTATTAAGCCTAGAACAAAAGCATCGGTTACGTTGAAGAAAGCATCGTCTACGTCGGAGAAATCTCGTACTAGTTCGGTATCATCGTCTGTTTCTTCGGGTAAACAATTTTTTTCATACGGGTTTACCTCTAATGAACCCTTAACTGTTTTAATTCGAGTATTTTGTCGATCAACAGATGGTTCTTCAGATTCCGACTACAGTAGAATCGTCGAAACTAAAGCACCGCCTAAGAAGAAACCCGAACCAGTGACGACGACTTCAGCTCCTCCTGTAGTCAAGCCTCGAGGCCGAGGAAGGCCCAGAAAGTACCCACTACCAGATAATGCTCCCAAACCTGCCAATAAGAAGCCTTCTCCCGAAGTACCAAAGATTGTTACCAGAAAACAATCGCAATCTACGACTCCTGGTGTTAGAGTCAGTAATTTATTATCAACTATTAGTCGAAACGCTACAGATACGGATTCCGATACTGGTATTGCATCTAATAACATACTTACGTTTATAATTTCCGTACAAATTTACCAACTGATTGATTTTCTTCAGGTGATAAGTTATCCTCCAGTAATTCCAGTAAATCATCAAATAAGAAAGCCCGAACGAAATCGCAATCTCAAAGGAAATCGAAAAATAAAATGGTGTTACCTGATAGCTCGCAGAATACCTTGGTTGAATTGGAAGAACGTCTGTGTCCATTAGAAGGTTGTGATTCGAATGGCCACTTGGGCGGTAGACTAGATAAACATTTCACTATCGATGCTTGCCCTCTTTATCATAATCTTACTCCTAAGCAATGCAAAGTGAGTTTCATACATTCACCTTTATCCTCAAATTTCTTTTACTTGTATTTAACCACAAGTATCGTTACAGGAGAATTATCTCGAAAGAGTAAAACGTTTAGAAGAACGTCGAAACGCTGCCCTCAAAAGTAGCCCCGAACAAAGAAGTTATAGAGATAAGGTTAAAGAATGGAGAAGCAAAGAACAACCATCGACAACTACTTTAGATATTAATGAAAATTCCAATCAAGAAAGAGAACCCGAATTAATGAAATGTAACGTGCCCCTGTACGATGTCAAATTATTCCAAGAGGCTCAAGCCATAGCTAGTGAAAAAATAGTAAGCTTGGGTTTTATTTTTCGTTTGTTTTTATTTAAAAATTCGAGTATTTTTAAACACACTCGATTTGTTTCCATAGGAAGAAGAATTGAAGCAGTTGGCAAATGTTCGTGGTATTAAGTGTATTGAAATTGGAAAACACGAGATGGAAGTTTGGTATCAGAGTCCGTATCCTGATGAATACACTAGAGTTCCTAAGCTCTACATTTGCGAATTTTGTCTCAAATACATGAAGAGTCGCACCATTTTTAATAGGCATTTATTGAAGTGTATTTGGCGGCATCCTCCCGGTGAAGAAGTGTACAGGTATGATCATTTTGTAGTTCGATATTGTTCTTATCTGCAATTTTCTTCGTTTGTCTTAAAAATTATTTTTCATGTTTTCGTAATTTTTAATAGGTAATTTTAAATCAAATTTGCATATTTGACCGAACTGACGATAAATTCATACCACAGTGTGACAAAACTTTGAATTTAATTGCGTTGTTTTTCTGTATTTTTTCAAGGATTAATTTTTATGATTCATTTATGGAACCAGTTGAAAATTGAAAATTTGAAATCTATGAAAAATATTTCAAATGATTCACTTTGAATCTGCGAGTCGTTATGATTTTTCGCGAATGATTCAGTTTGAAAAAATGTCATCCCTTATGCATAATTAAAATATTTATCACTCATCATCCTTCATCTTGAATAATTTTTTTCCAAGTTTGATTGCTGAATGAATTCAGGTCAAATCGTTTGCGAATAAACCATCAGTCGTAAACGATTCGTTTGAAAAATTGTAATTACAAACACCCCAAAAAAAATTCAATTATTGAATCATATTGTATAATTATTTTGCTTTTAAAAAATCCACTTTTTAAAAAATAATTTACTCGAAAAACCGTAATCGTTGGTGGACGATTCGCTTAAGAACATTTAAATTAATTTGAATGGTTCGAGAATCTTTTCAAAAAAAGTCAATGAGTTTTGAAAATTATTCAATTCGCTTAAAAAAATAGTCGAATCGTTCGAAAATGATCCACTTATTTGCTGATATCATCTAAATGTCTCACTCTAGTCACTCTTTGAGGAACTAATGGTTTTGAACACAATTGATTATTTTAAAAATGTAAATTGTTCGTGAACGATTCATTTTAAAATAATGAAGTCGTTTTAAATTTGATCGTTCTTGAACGATTCGTTTTAAAATAGTTGAATTTGTAAGTTAAAACGTCCCTAAATGATTCACTTGTATCATGTGAATTTTTGAATTTTAAAATACTGACATTTTTGGAAATGATTCACTTTCACTCAATAAACTTGAAGTCGTTCGTGAATTGAATCACTCGTAAATGATTCACTTGTTTATTTATTTGTTTATTTTTTTCCTGAGAAGTCAAGTTTTTTAATTTTTTTTTTTTTTTGAATATTAAATTAATCAACTTTTCAAAAATGATCGACTCGGAAAATAGAAGTCGTTCGTGAACGATTCGTTTTGAAATGACTGATTCGTTCGCGAACCATTCATTTATACATGTGAATTTTTGTGTTTCAAAATATTAAAGTTTTCGGAAAGATTCAGTCAAAGATCTCGGGTCGTTCGTGAATGATTCGTTTGTATGCAACAGTTGAATCATTCGTGAACGATTCATTTGCTCATATGTTTCATTTTTTTTTTCAACTTGATCTTTCATATTTTACTTTTCAAAGAACCAATTTTTCAAAAATAATTCACTCAAAAAATAAAAGTTGTTCGTGAACGACTCGTTTGAAATCAATTGAATCGTTCGCTAATGATTCACATGCATCATAATGTGTATTTTTGCGTTTTAAAATGACGACTTTCTGAGTTTCTGGAAATGAAATAATTTAATCAACATTAAGTGCACTCAATAAACTCGAGTCGTTCGTGAATGATTCGCTCGAATAAGCAGTTGAATCATTCATAAATTATTCGATCATGGTTCTTTTGTTTATTTACATTTTTGATTTTAGTTTTTGAAGAACTGACTTTTCAGAAATGATTCAAATTCACTCTAAAAAATCAGAATCGTTCGTGAACGATTCGTTTTGAAATTGCTGAATCCTTCGCCAATGATCTACTTGTGTATGTTGACTCAGCATTTAGCTTTTTAAAAAAACCAACATTATTTTTGAAAATGATTCATTTGAGGAACTTGAGTCGTTCGTGAACGATTTGCTAAAAAATGATTGAATCGTTCGAAAACGATTCACTCGGTTACCCATTTGTGAAAATATTTCATTTTTTAAAAACTCATTCACGAACGATTCGTTTTTGAAACAGCTGAATAATTTGAGTCGTTCGTGACCGATTCTCTCGAAAATGATTGAATCATTCAAAAATGAGTCATGCTCATGTGTTCACTTTTTCCATTCAAATGTTCTATTTTATTTTATTTTTCAAGGAACCAAAGTTTTTGGAAATTATTATTCATTCAAAATCCGAGTCGTTCGTGAACGATTTGTTCAAAACTGATTGAATCGTTCGAAAACAATTTACTCGGTCACCCATTTTGTGAAAATCATTCATTTTTAAAAAATTCATTCACGAACGATTCGTTTTGAAACAGCTGAATAATTTGAGTCGTTCGTGAATGATTCTCTTGAAAATAATTTAATCATTCAAATATGAGTCATTTATGTTCACTTTTTTCATTCAAATGTTCTATTTTATTTTTGAGGAACCAAAGTTTTTGAAAATTATTTATTCAAAATCCGAGTCGTTCGTGAACGATTTGTTCTTAAAAAATATTGACTCTTGGCCTTTTTTTGAATGTTGAAAAACTGATTCATTTTTTTGTCGATTAATTTTTCGCTGAGATTTATTCGTTTGCGATTGATTCTTTTTTAAAAATGTATCTAAATTCACTAATTATTTCCTAAAATCTTGGATGCTGGAATGTTTTTTTTTATTCATTTGATGGAATGATAATTCAAATTATTTTTTATGCTAGTTGCATTTTATTGCAAATTAGTAAAATTTTTAATTTCAATGTCAAAATTGAAATCCGTGTTTTTTTTTCATTTAATCAATAATATTTGAACATCAAACCGGAATAAAATTTGTTCTGAATCGACCCTTTTGAAATAAAAACTATGAAATTTTAAATTTTGTTGTCGGTTAATTTTTGAAAAAATGTGTAATTATTTTAACTCCTGCAATTCATAATGAACCTAAAAAATTATTATTCATAATTATTCATATTGTACACCTGTTGACGTGTTTTCTAAACAGATGTTTTTCTCTTTTTTTTCAGAAAAGACAAAATATCCGTTTGGGAAGTCGATGGCAAAAAGTATAAAACCTACTCGCAGAATTTATGCCTTCTAGCGAAATTTTTCCTAGACCATAAAACATTATATTATGATGTTGAGCCCTTCCTGTTCTACATCATGACCATTTGCGATGGCGATGGCTGCCATATCGTCGGGTATTTCAGCAAAGTAAGTTCACATCGAGTTTATTTAATCTAATTTTATGTAGAAAACAAACAGACAGCGAAAGGAAAAAAATATTCACGTCGACGAGAATAGAAAATTCACGTTGAAAGGTAAAACTTTGACAGTTATTTAATTAAGAGTTGCAAAGAGCGGATTAAACTCATTAATTTAGAGGTTTCTAGATGTGTATAAACGTGACAATTGAATTTTCTCTGTCGCTTGTTGTAATCGTCTCATTCGTAAACTTTCGACGTCGATGCGCGTGTCCTTTTCCATTTTTTTTTTCTTCTTCATCTTAATCTAAAATTTGTCTGGATTCGGTGCTGTACTCGTAATTAACATTTAGATTGATTCGAAGCCTCCTCGAGGTGTTTGTAGAAAGCCTACATGGCGAGACTCGTCTTATTTGTACAGAGGGATGATCCGAAGGAACAGGGAAAAAAAGGTAGCTGAAAATATTCCGGGGATAAAGATGCAACCGAGCCTTGTAAAAATAAGAGTGGTAAGAAAATGATAATAAGCCGACGGTACCCAGACTCGGAAAACCGTCTGGGCCGTTAACCTCATATAGTCTAATGATCAGTATTGTCGCAGTGTTGCCTACTACGACTCCCTAATCTAGGCCTATGTTGCAAATTCTAGTGTATATGTATTATGTGGAAAAGGCGGAAACGTGTACGGCTCTAATGGAGTGTTTCTGCTTCGGCGAATGCAGTCGATAGTTTTTACGTGGGATTTCCCCTATTTATGGTTTGACAGCGAGCTCAAATCGTCTGCGTGGTGGTGGTTTTTTTTTCACTGGTTTTTTCATATAAATGGATTGAAGGAAAGAGAGGTTCGAAGTTGGAAAAAAATGTATCGATGGTGTAGAGTGATTTTAGGGTGGTTGATTGTGTTTCAATTTTGTTGGTGAGAGAATCGTTATTTAAAAAAAAAATTGTTTTTGCGTAAGATTTTTCAAAATGTTTATTCTAATATTCTCATTTTTGATTTTGGGACAACCTTCCAAATGTAGAAAGTTGTTTCAATCTTACTAACAAAAATTTTAGCCAATTTTGACAAAAAACGGATCTTTCCTACAATTGATGCAGAATTGGGATTTTCATGCAATTTTGGGTAAAGAAATAAGATTTTTTTTTTGTAATTCTGGTGAACAAAAAGTAAGATTTTAAGGCAAATTATGACCAAAAAAACAAGTCTTTTTGGGATTTTGAAAAAAAATAGACTTTCTGGAAATTTTGACAAAAAACAGTTTTTTTTTCTCAACTTTCATAAAAACAGCAGGATTTTTTGCAATTTTGGCAAAAAAAAATTTAAAAGCCAGACTTACTGAAAATTTTGTCAAATAATTGATTTTTTAAAATTTCAGCAAAAAGCAAGACTTTTTGACAATTCTGATTTTAAAAAACATGCTTATTCTTGGCAATTTTTACAAAAGAGCTTTTCGAAAAAAGTAGAATTTTTCGCCATCTAGTATTTTTCATAAGTTTGATAAACTGACTTATTTTTGGCCATATTTTTCCAACAAAAAAAGCAAGACATTCTCAAAATTCTGTCAAAAAAAGTGTTTATGCAATATTTTAGCAAATAACATGACTCGAGAATTTAGATTTTTGAAAAACATGTTTTTTTGGAAATTTTGACAAAACATGAATCTTTATTACAGTTTTTACAAAAAAAGTAAGCTTAATCGCAATTTTGGAAGAAAAATTGAATTTTTCGATAATTTTAACAAAAAAGTCAAATTTTGTTTGAATTTGAGGAAAAAATAAGACTTTTTGAAAAGTTTGACTAGGGGAAAAAATGTATTTTCTATTATTTTGGCAAAAAGCAAGACAGTTTGCTTTTGGTAATCTTGACTTTAAGGTCATTGACCTGTCTGTGTAGCTCCTCAAGGCTGTTTGTCTGCTTATCTGACCTCTCAAGGTCATTGACCTGTCTGTGTAGCTCCTCAAAGCCGTATGTCTGCTTATCTGACCTCTCAAGGTCATTGACCTGCTGTGTAGCTCCTCAAGGTCGTATGTCTGCTTATCTGACATCTCTCGAGAAGTCATATAGACGGGTCGTCTATATGACTTCTCGAAATTGTCTGTCCGCTTGTCTGGCGTCTTGAGGTCATTGACCTCGCTACCCTGCTTTCCAAGGTCGTTTGTCTGTCTGACGTATCAAGGTCACTGACCCATGGGCCTTGGGTCCGGCCTCTTAAGATCATTGATCCACATGGCTAGCCTCCCAAGGTCGTCTCTCAGCCTGGCTGGTTTCTTAAAGTCAATGACCTGTCTGTTTGGCCTCTTAAGGTCACTGATTTACCTATGTAGACTTCCATAAGTCGTTTGTCTGGCTGTCTCGCTTCTTAAGGTCAATGACCTGTCTGTTGGCTTCTTTAAAAAAACAGCTTGTATAAAAAAAACTAGGCAGGACTTTTGCAATTTAGGAAGAAAAGTAATTTTTTTTGGTACTTAATTTCAATTTTTTTTTCAATTTTGACAAAAAAATGTTTTTTTTTTTGTAATAAAACAAAATTAAGACGTTCTGGAAATTTTGACCTAGTAAAAAAGTTTCTTCTATAATTTTAGCAGAAAACAAGTCTTTTTGACGATTTTGATTAAAAAAACAATCATGATTCTTACAATTTTTATAAAAAAGTTGTATTTTTCGAAATTTGGGTAAAGAAAGTAGGTAACTTTTTTTTGCAGTTTTTACCCTAAAGATGTTTTTTTTTTGATCGGACTTTCTCGAAATTTGGCCCATTAAAGATTTTCTGTAATTTTGACTAAAACAAGACTTTTTGCAATTTTGTTTTAAAAAAACATGGTTTTTTTTTGCAGTTTTTACAAAGCATGGATCTTTCTTACAGTTTTTTTTTTCAAAAAAATAGGTAGGATTTTTTGCAATTTTGGCAAATGAAAGAAGTTTTTTTTGATGAGTGTGTGTGATAAAAAACTGACTTTTTTTGCAATTTTTACTGAAGAAGCAGTATTTTGTGGCATTTTGTGGCAAAAAGAACAGGTCTGTCTGGAAATAATTATGTTCTTTGCAATTTCAGTATAAAATAATAAGTATGTACTTCATTGTAATTTTTTTGAAAATGAATCTGTGGCTTTTTCAAAAATTAGATTTTTGTGATGAAAAATTGAAATTATTTATTTTTTTTACAAGTAGGTACATATTTTGATTTTTGGAGAAAAATTGAGAGCTAAAAAATAAAAAGAAACAGAACATTCAAAGTTTTATTTCTCAAATTTTAAAGTTGAACTGATATTGTAGGGACCTTTATTTTTTTGTAATCTTGAAAAATTAGCTATAAATATCTCCGGCTTTTTCTCCCTGTAGTTACGTGGTAGGCAAACCAATTTACATTTGTGTATTTCGGATTGCTGTAGCTATCACCAGGAAAATTATTCGAAGTTTGCGGCGCTTATGTTAGTTCAAATTGATTGAGTCGAGTATTGTATGGTTTTGTGTGGAGAAGGGTATACTTGAATTCTCATTTTTGAAGCATTCAAAATTTTGATTGAAAGAGCCTTGTATTTTTTAAACTTGTTAATTTCATTTTTTTTTTTTTTTTTTTTTTTTTTTTTTAATGAAAAAATGGTATATTTTGTTAATTTATTCAAAGGAAAGATACATATTAAAGCAAAGCTTGTTTCCATGCTTCATCATGGCAGTTTGGTGAATTTTAAATGTTTTTATGGGAACGTGGCTCACTTTTTTAAAAACTAATTAATAATACAAACTGGTAGACCTGGAAAGAAACACTAAATTAAGAAATGATTAAAAAATTCTGGTATAATTTGAAAATTACCAAAATAAAGAGCACAGAAAATATCTCGAGCTACTCGAAACGTTCGATAAAACTTCACCCCGCCCAAATTTCACGCTTTTACTCCATTTCATATCTAATAATGATTTTTTTTTTCAACGATGGAAACATTTTTGAAATTTTTCTCTTTTTTTGCGACAATCAAACGTGGCGAAAAATCCACATCTTTCGTTATAAAAGAAAGAAAAAAAACTTTCTTTTTTGATATTACTCTCTCTTTCGCGTCGAAACGATTTTCAACTCTGCTTATTTGGGAATTTTCGTCTAGATGAAAAAAATTTCAAATTACGAAATTATCATCCTACGTACACGTGTCTAGCTCAGGCTGTCGTTATACTACACAGAGGTTCGAAATTCTTCGCTTACGAGTATTTTCGTCTTCGTCACATAGGCTCGTTAAAAACGTCTAATTACGACGAGTATAAAGCTAAAGCTGATTTTTGTATACTTGTTTTTCTTTTCGTCTGTTGCTTTGCTTCCCTTCCCACTGCGAAAGTTATAGTCTAGTCGTGTAATTGAACTACGTTGACCCGACTCCTAACCGATTTGTTTTTTATCTCGAAGCTCGAATTGGTTGACTTTTTTTTTTTTTTTGGTGCTCTTTTCTTTACGAAATTTTTCTACCTTTGACCGGTATGGGAGAGAGAAACTGTAATACGTTATTGTATAGCGAGTTGAGTATACATTTGTCGACTCTTTCGAATAGCTTCGTAGAATTTTGGTAGTACAATGGTTTATCATTATTGTAGCGAGTCAATGTATGAATACGGAATGGTATATAGCACTATACACACTGTGATGTGCCAGGGGCAGGGCAAGAGCGTCTAGTATAATATCTTGTTATAGGGCCAAAGAATAAAGTGAAATTTCCCGAAGGAAACTCGATTATGAAAAAGTTACCGATATAATTTCCTTGTTGGCGCGATGCGACGAGTCTCGAACTCGACTCGAGGAAAATCTAATTTACACCGCTGTTGTAGCATAGTCGAGGTGATGAACTTATCTGTGTTGTGTATACGTTCGATTTTCCTGTCGTGTTTATATTATTTACTCGCGTATTTACTTCGGTGTATATTATTTGGAATATTTGTATTCATATTTACCTACTACATAGTAAATAATGTAAAAGTATAAAAAATACATTTTTGGGATATCTCTGAGAAGTCGGGGATAGGTATCTCAGTTTTTCGTGAATTTCTACTCTCTAAATTTGAAACAGTCAATTTCACTGCTTAGCAGTCACGACATTTTGCCTTTTTAAAGCAGTAGTTTTTTTTACTGCAAAACAGTGAAAAATTACTGAATTGGTCAGTCAAAATGATTTTTTACTGACCAATTCAGTAATTTTTCTCTGTTTTGCAGTAAAAAAAACTACTGCTTTAAAAAGGCAAAATGTCGTGACTGCTAAGCAGTGAAATTTGACTGCTTTAAATTTAGAGAGTAGGCATCTCTTTGCATAAGAGGATTTGCTTTGTTAGACGTCCATCGGAAGTTTTTTCTTTAGAAAATGGTTATTTAGAAGTGTTCTAGCCAGAAATGGAAAATTGGGGAAAAAATTAACAGACTTCAATTTTTCGTTTTTTTTTCAATTTGGGGCTCCATACAAGTGAAGATAATCAACATTTTTGGCATTGGAAGCTCCATTCGGACTCAAAGCGACCAACATATTTTCGGTGATAGTTTTTTAGACTATAATCCATACACGAAAAAGTGCTCTAGAAGTTGATTTTGTATTTTTTTTTCGGGGACCAAAAAAATGCGCTGGCAAAATGAAGGTACTACCTGCCCCATTTGGAAAAGTGCAATTTTGAAATTTTTTCCCCGCACAACGAGGGGGTGGACCCTCAAAAAGGTGATTTTGGGGACATGGTCGGGACCGAAAAAACTCGACGGGGTTGTGTTGGGGGACTTCTCCCGATACCAAATATGTAATTTTTTTCCGTGAAACCCTGCACAACTGCATTCTATGGCACTTTGAATGCGATTTTTATGCATTTTTGGCCATTTTTGATGGTAAAATGGCTCTCATGTCTACGATATGGCTGAGGACCGAACAATTTCTTGGACGTTTGTTAGACGGGGCTATTTGAAGCCCAACTGCGCAAAAACGGCGAAAAAATACTTGCACAACGCGATTTTATGAGCACTAATAGGCTTGTTACCACTCCCCCGCCCCCCGAAATAAATAATGCATTGTGAATTCGATAATATCGATGCGACCCATCAAAATGGTATACAATTTCACGCCGAACACAAAAATCGCAATCATTTTAAATTCTGACACCCCCGCGGTGGAATTTTGCCCCCCAAACTGAATATAACGATGATATTGAACAAACTTTGCACATTACACGTCGATACTGAGGATTTATGTGTACGCAATCAGAATGAATCTCATATTCGTTGCTTGGGAATATTTTTGCTTCAAAAGTTTTCATTCAATCTGCACCCCCTCCCCCCCTCTCAAGACTATGTTTGAACATGGATTTGAAAACTTGAACATGACCTATCAAAGTGTTATACAATTTCGCGCTGAGCTCGAAAATTGCATTCATTTTTTGATAGAGAGATGGGGTAGGAGAAGTGCAATTTCAATTTTGACTTGATATTCGTTCTCAGAGGCACCGAATTATGCGAAAAGGACACCTTAGTCATCAAATTGATTTTTTTTTTAAATTCTGTTTCCTCATTCTCCCTCCAGTTTTTTCAATTTTTGACCACGGCTCTCCCAAAAAATTTTTCTGAAAACATTTTTTTTGGGAGGATCAAAAACACGTTTAAAAGTGCCAGTTTCGTAGATGTACTCATTCATCTCATCATATTTTTAAAAAATAAACAAAATTTGAAAAACATCATCTTTTAAGGGAAAATTATAAGTAGGTGTAGGAGGGGTGTACATTTTTTGAGGGATGCCGTGCATAAGTACCTACAACTTACTAGAAAATTGCAAAAAAAGATTTAGATGGAGTTGAGAAAAAAAAAATGTTATCTCTAATTCACTAAAGGGGAGGTGTCGTAAAAATGTGGAGGGTCTGAGGGGGGAGGGGTCTGAAATTTTGTACGTAAAGTTTTTTCAATGGTACCTACCTATCTATCATGCAAATATCAACCTTAAAGCTCTCGGGGGCCAAATTACCATTCTTATCCCCTTCTTATGGCCTTCGTTTGTCAATTCTCTCGTTCATTCAAATAAAAAATTATGAAATGGGCAGATAAGGGTGCAGAGAAAACGAGAAGAGGGCGAATCTTGAAATCTCATGTACCTTCACGAAGAAAAATATCAAGAAAAATCTCTCCAATTTTTTAGAAGGAGGGGGGGGGGGCAAAAAAGTCACAAGAAAAGCACGAATTCAGCTTTCTGGATTTTAGTATAGACACCCTAGATACAAAAATGTGAAATTTTTGGGATAAATTGATTTTTTCATTTTTTTCAACGATTGGGGGGGGGGGGACGCACAGTGGGCTATGAGCACCCTCAAAACGCCTGAAATTCAAAAACTTACAATGAATCTTAAAACAATGGTACAGTGATATCCTCCCTTATGTTTTTGGGGTCGCAGAATACGAATTCGACAATATTTTTTTGTAGTGGTGAGGGGGTGAGGGGGTGGAAATTCAAAATTTGACAATATTGATGTATGATATGTCGAAATGTATGTTTTTGAGGGTGTAGATCACGAATCTGACAATATTTTTTTCGTAGGGGTGAATGGTGGGAGGGGGGGTGAAGGGGGTAAAAACAGTGAAAAATTCAAAATTTGACTATAATGATGTGTGATATGTCGAAATGTATGTTTTCGAGGTTGTAGATCACGAATTTGGCAATATTTTTTTCGTAGGGGTGAATAGTGGGGGATGAAGGGGGTGAAAAATTCAAAATTTGACAATAATGAAGTGTGATGTGTCTAAATGTATGTTTTTGAGGGTGTAGATCACGAATCTGACAATATTTTCTTCGTATGGGCGAATGGTGGGGGGTGAAAGGGGTAAAAACGGTGAAAAATTCAAAATTTGACTACATGATGTGTGATATGTCAAAATGTACGTTTTCTAAGGTGTAGAAAGGGTGAAGGGTGGGGGATGAAGAATTTTATGTTGGGAAGCCGTTAAAGTCCCAGTAAGAGAAAATTTGTAACATTTTAACGAAATTCACCAAGATTTTTCACTATAATCGACTGTGGAGGTCGCCGGGGCACTTTGGGGCAAAAATGGCAATTCACATCTTGAAATACACTATCTTGAGTATTACCAGCCACTGGAATTTCCCGTGCATCTACGTGCAAAAATTTGTTCTATTCCAATTTATGCAACAGAGTGGGCAAAAACGGGATTTTAACATAAATTATGCCTCTATAATTACTTTATAAAAACTAAAATTGAGTAAATTGATGAAAAGTACTTACTTTCAGTTGAATTATTCATACTTAGTACATTTAGACATATCACACACCATTATAGTCAAATTTTGAATTTTTCACTGTTTTTACCCCCTTCACCCCCCCATCATTCGCCCCTACGAAAAAAATATTGTCAGATTCGTGATCTACACCCTCAAAAACATACATTTCGACATATCACACATCAATATTGTCAAATTTTGAAGTTCCCACCCCCTCACCTCCTCACCCCACCCCTACAAAAAAAATATTGTCAAATTCGTATTCTGCGACCCCAAAAACATAAGGGAGGATATCACTGTACCATTGTTTTAGGATTCATTGTAAGTTTTTGAATTTCAGGCGTTTTGAGGGTGCTCACAGCCCACTGTGGGACGTCTTCCGGCATGACTTCTTTGGACTGAGAGGAAAATCAATAAAATAAGCAATTTGTTTCCTCATAAAATCGAACCATCTTTTGTGGGTGGGAGTGCAAAAAACAAATACTTCCAGCACTTCATGCATTAGCGTTTTGGAATGGAGTTTTAGGTCAGATAGAGGGATTGATTGGTGTGTTGGCAAGGGGGAGGTGGAGATGTGCCTGTTTAGCTATTTTTTATCTGCCAGCTCATTACCTTGAATCTGGGAGTGTGAAGGTATCCAGCATAGTATGGGTGTGCTTTTTTGAGAGAGTTGGAGGTGTTCAATAATTTCAAAAGATGAAAGACGTTGATTGTACATTGACCTGTTGTTTTTTTATTGATGAAAGAGCAGATAGTGAGTCAGTAAAAACTATAACTTTAAGTATTTATTTTTTCAATTTCAAAAAATGCAAAATGTAAATACTGTATTTCGGTTTAAAAAAATACCATGTTTCAAAGGTTCTAATTGATTCATCAAGTTTCTGATAACTAAACGATGAATTTTACTAGACTCACTGGGAATAAATGGGTGATTGTCAACACGATGCCATTTATATGTATGTAATTATCTATTTTTGATTCAAAATACTCATACGAGTAGAATTAGCATCATAGCTCCGATGAAACCCCATTGGTATGTTATGCATATAAGGTAATCAGGGCATCAAATTAACAGCAGGTAACCGCACACGTAACTAGAATTGAAATGAATAAAAGAAAATGAAAGACAAAACATACAAAAGAAAGGAAAAAAGACACACCTCAGTATAAAAAAAAATAAAGAAACCGAAAAAGACCATCGCGAAATCGATCGTGTCGGTCTCTTACAAAATAACAGCAAAAAGGGAGCTAATTTCTTCGAAAATTACGCAAATGGTTGGCGATGAGGCGAGAACGACGAGAGAAAATATTCATAATTCCGACTACGAGTACTAAAAGGAAACGTTTGTGCAAAATCGCAGCTCAGCCTTTTAAATTGCATTAGGCTTGTCGCGAAGAATAGAAGCGTCGCATTTCCTCATCGCCTCCACCGCGCCAGCCCTTCGTCTGCGTCTCCGGCTCATCTGGTGGTGTCGCAGCCACCAGAATGCCCGGACCATGAGCCGGACTTTTGATGCTGCCAGCCACATCGTCTCGCCCCCTGTTCGTCATTGCTCGTCTGGTATATACTGGCCTGGCGTTTAAACCCTCTACAAATTCAAATTAACATGTACCCTTACACTTTGAGCTTTATTGTTGGCTCGGGCTCGGGCTTCGGTTCGGGTGTTTGCATAATATTCGCTAATATTTTACCATATAACGTAGTACCCAGTATATGTATATGATGTTATTGGCGCTGGTTAGAGATGTACAGGTGGCTATATGTCTGGGCTGGCGGATGAGCAGGATAGATTTGCCGAAGATGCGAAAATTGGGGATTGGGGTGCGAGAGAGTATATTTACGTAGGAATTTCAAAAGCGATGATTATATATTTGAGAGGATGAAACCTCAACAATGTCGTTGAACTTGTAGTACTCGTATTCGGTTCGTCGTTCGTCATACCAATAAGGCAAAAATACAAGTAGCACGAATTGTCACAATCGTGTAATATTCGAACTGGGGCGTATATGTAGGTAGGTATTATTAGGTAACCGCAATCATTCATCTGAACTTTGCCACCAGCAGTCAATTTTCAAACGATAGGAAATCTCGAAAATAGCGACACAATTCGTAGGTGGCTCTTATTTGGAAGTTTTTCTTGTTTCGCGCTTCTTCCCCCAAAAGTAATTGGATTTTATGAGAAAATGAGTGTTTTTTTTTTAAATATATATTTTACTCTCAGTCCAAAAAAGTCATGTTGGAAGCCGTCCTCTTTTCCCCTCCCCAATCGTTGAAAAAAATGAAAAAATTCAGTTTATCCAGAAATTTTCCATTTCTGTTTCTAGGGCGTTCAATATAATAAAATGAAAGGTCAAAATATCAATTTGTGATAAAATTTCATCGTTGAAGTTTTTTTCGATTCTTTTCTCTCATTTTTTTATGCAGAACCTGCCTAAGAAAAAATTTAATGCTTAAACACTGCATTTCAATTTTCATTTCATTTTTTTGACAACTTCGACAACTCTGTAGGAAAAATGTTTGCATCTTGAAAAACTGTAACAAAACATGGTCAAACACAAGACGGGGGGGGGGATAATTCGGTTTTTAAAAAATTTAATTCCAGGACTTTGGTCAAACGATGAAATTTTTACTATTTTTATGCAGCATCAAAATTTCCTAACAGAAAAAATTTTTATTTTGGAAGATTACCAAACTTGTACGGAAAATGTGATGTTAATTAAAATTTGCAAATTTTTTCTTTGGAATTTGATCCAAAAATTGGCATCACTGCGTTCTAAAATATTTTTCCAGTTTCAGAAATTAATATCTTTAGATGTTTTGGCAAAATTAATGCGAAATATTTGAGAAGAAAAAATTTCAAAGATACAAAATTTACTCAAAAATGAACCAAGTTGTTTGAAAATGCGACGGTGATACTCTTACTCATCCCGAAAAAAACTATAAAAGTGAAAAATTATCGTTGATGATATCCTCCGAGAGGTTTGAAATTTTTCCTATTTTCTTTTGACTTCATGCCACAATTTTTTTGATCCAATCCTCTCTCTCTCCCTTCCCCAAACATCCTAAATGTGTATTTTGAAGGCAGTTCAGGCATTTAAAAAAAAAGATATATTTGAGCAATTTTTCGTGATGTTCAAATTTGAAAAAAAAAAGAAAAATGAAAAATTATTGTGAAAATATGGTACACAACATCTTGATTCTTACTCATTTCAGGACGTCAATTTCCAAAATTGGTTGAAGTTTCGAATTTTATTTACAAAATTTTTCGATTATGGAGTGAAAATTGTAAAATTTCCTGAAATTTCCCTGAAGTGCGATGACGAATGACCGATGATAATTCATGTTTTCAAAACATGTATGCAATGAAAAATGACTTGTATATACTCGTTCGAGTCAGGTGAGGTATCAAATTTTACGTTTCTAGATATCGTTATGTCTGTGAGCGAAATGGGGAATCAGGAATGTAATGATAAGACAATTAGTCGACTTTCTAAGGAAGTAACGATGACATCAATGAAAAAATTCGGAGTAAAAAAATACTTCAAGGTCCCATTATGTTGAATTAATACCCATATTTAACGAAAAGTCGAAAATCATTCTCGTATCTCGATTCGATACCATATCGATGACGATATTAAAAATTTATTTAAAAACGTCGACGATTAAAATACTCCTGCAGTTTACAATCGCGAGCGAAAAAAAAAAACCACCGATGACAAAGTTGTAGTGATATGAGAGGTTCAAGTGTCGGAAAAAAGCACAACGTTTGGAAAATTTCAACGCTGGGGCGATAAATAACGAAACGAGAAACAAAAGAGCGTTTAATACTGGTGAAAATAAAACATCAACGCTTTTATTTCAAATACTCGTATTGACGTTTCTATTCGTGTCGAATACGTTTTGAAAAGATGACTAGCGAGATATAGGAGGAGTAACAGGGGTTCAAAAGGGTGAAAAAATTGCGATAATAATTTACAGCTTGGTACATATAATTGTGTTTACAGAGTGAAAAGGTTGAACGAGAAGATTGCAAGGGGTTAGAATTTTCTCATTTTTTTGATTCTAATGTACCTACCTGGACAAAAATTTTGCAAATTTTATCATTTTCAAATTTGACCTCACTCGAAATTTTTTCACTTGCTGCTGTAATTTTTTATGGAATTGTCGACAAGGTTTTTGGAGAAGGGTCATTCCACATCAATTTGACCAAGAAGTGGTAAGGGGGGAGGACTGCGATTTTTTCGAAGTTTTGCCTGTGGAAAGACCTGCCTCTGCCGAAGGGATGACCAATGGCGCAAATCGCAGCCTTCTAGCCCTTTTTTAAAGGCTGCTAGGGGGTGTCAAAGTTTTCAATGAACTTGAAATATTATCCATTTCAGCAGTGGATTACTCGATAACTGCGATATACCTACCAAAATTGAACTTTTTTCAATAGTTAGGGGGTTTGAAAGGATTTTTGGTGATATCGTGAAAATCAGTGTTGCCACTTTTTTTCGTACAAAAAATTAGCTCAAAAAGTTTCGAAACGTAGTTTTCATATCGTTCCGACTCTCAAAAATTCTGAAATAAATTTATAATGAACAACTTTTCATGCTGAACAACATATTAAAAAATTGGGGTGGCATTATTTTCTAAAGTTGATTTTTAAAAACTGAAAGTTTGGAAAAAAATGTGATTTTTTTATTTAGGACATGAAAGTTTTGACTTGTGAAATTGACACATTTGACCCATATTTTTATGTACATATCCGGTGAAAAAGTTGAAAACCCCCCTCACGGCCACGGCCCTCACATGATGAAATGAACTCATCACAAAAAAGTCAAAATTCAATTTTCAATTCCAAGCATCAAAAAAAGTTTAAAATTCAATTATTTTATTTTGACCTCTTTCTGACGTATTTCATGAAAAAGTTGATAAAAATCACACTCATAGCAAAAAAAAAAATTTGTTCATTTTTTGAATCATCATCATCATCATTGAACTTTGACCCGGAGAGCTGTTTGGCCGTCTGGGAAAATGTAGAAGAATTGCTCGCCGATGTATCATCAAGTCTTTTCTTCGGTCTTCCTCTACTCCTTCTGCCAGTTGGAGTGTACTCTTTGACTTTTTGGGGGGACCGTTCATTAGGCATTCTGTCAACATGTTTTCGCCATTTCTTTCTGTAATCTTTCACTCGTCTAATGATTGGCTCTTCTCCTAGCTCCTTCAGGATGTCTTCGTTCCTTTTCCTATCTCGTCTAGTATATCCTGCTGTGGCTCACATGAATCTAATTTCTGCTGCGGTTACTCTGCTTTTTATATCCTTTCTCATCGTCCATGTTTCACTTCCATACAGCAGCATTGGTCTTGCCAGCATATTGCAAATTCTTATTCGAGTTTCGGCTCTGACTTTTCTTGGAGGTATGGCTTGGTTTATAGCTTGGGCCAGCTTGAGGTAAGTACAATCTACGCTACAACTGCCAGTCCCAGGAGTAGAGAAGACAAACCTTATAAGAGGTTTGGAGCGTCCATGTTGCAGAGACTGGTAACTCATCTTTGGTAGGCTGGAAGCTGAGAATGAGGCTAACAAGGGAACGGTCAGAAGTGTAACCCGCCGATCGGGATGAAACTGCGCCTGTGTGTTGGTGAGTATGCAACTACCAACGCGCTGTATACCTTTTGTCTGAAACACGTTTCCTTCTGCTAGCGGATTTGAAACAAATTATTTTTCAGACTGTTCTTTGGCGGGTCACTTGATTTTTTCCACGGCGCTGTCGTGGGAAAATTCTTACTGACCCCCGACTGATGAAGTGGAATTTTTCTATGGCACTGTCGTATTAAAATTCTTCCTAATGCGCAATCGTTGATTGAAAATTGTCCATCCAGGCTAGTTTTCTTCATTTTAAATGAAATTGGTTCAAGAATTGAGATACAAAATTTTTTTTGAAGCTTATAAGTGAATTATTTAATTAACAATCAACGCAAAATTCAGTTCAGGCATTTAAAATTTGTTTTCAGAAAGTTGGAGCGCAAAATGATGAAATATTAGGAAAAAGCGATCGACGTTGATTGAAAACTAGTTTACTTAGGGATTATATTGAAAAAAAGAAAACTCGTCTGCTTATAAAAATGAAGGGCGGTTTTCCAAAAAGCGATAAGTCAAAAATTATGATTTCGAGATAAATGATGTTTTTAGTGCCCATTTCAAGGCGCGATGCACTTGGAGTATGACACCTATCCTGCATGTTGTATTGGATCTATCTCAACACGTACGTGTTGGTTTCGTGGTGTAACTCAAGTTTGCAGCGCTTCTGCAGCAGAAAAAGTAAACTGACTTATCGCCTTTTGGAAAAACGATTTTTCATGTTTTCATTTATATGATAGAACCAGTGTTGCAAATTGATGTAAGTCAACTCTAATTCACAATACAAAAGTATATGACCAAAAAAATTGATTACAAAAAATTTTACCTGTATTTTAAACAAAAATTAAGTAGGTACCTATTACAACACTATAAATTGAAAAAAAAGATTTTTGATTAAAAAAAAAATCTTAACACTATTTCCGCAATAAATTTACAAAAAAAAATTTTTTGATTGAAAAAAAAAATTTTTACCTACATTTTGGCGATAAAATTGGCAAAAATTAAGTATTTAAGTATCTACAGCACTATCATTTTAAAAAAATGTATCTGCATTTTGGCAATAAAATAAAAACGAAAATATAGTACATATTACAGTACTATCTATTAAAAAAACCATATTCGCAGCTCTATTTTGGCTATAAAAGTAACGAAAACGAAGTAATCATGACTTATTGCGTTTTGGAAAAACGATTGCAATCCGCAACTTACAGAAAAGCTGGATTGTGCGTAGGTAAATAGGTATTTTGGGTAGGTAAGGCATTAAATAGGTGAGATACGACCTATAGAACACAATGGCGTGAAAAACTCAATTTTCAAAAAACTTGACTTATCCACTTTTGGAAAACCGCCCTTCAAATTTTACCCACCGAGCAGGGGGTTAGTAAGAATTTTCCCACGACAGCGCCGTGGAAAAAATCAAGTGACCCGCCAAAAAACAGTCTGAAAAATACTTTGTTTCAAATCCGCTAGCAGAAGGAAACGTGTTTCAGACAAAAGGTATACAGCGCGTTGGTAGTTGCATACCCACCAACACACAGGCGCAGTATCATCCCAACCGGCGTGTTACACTTCTGACCGTTCCCGACCAAACGTAACACCTTGGTGTGTGCCCAGTGTCAAAACATACCATACCACTAGGCTCGGTCTGGATACTTAGGATGATGCAATTTGTCCGTACCACAAGGCCCATTCGAATTTCAAGGAGAGGGCATAATATCTGTACGCACCACCAGGCTCGTTCAGATATTGGAATGAGTGTGATAAGGCCGTACCACGGGGCCTGTTCAAATCACAAGAGGTTGAGGAAAATATCCGTCCGTACCACGTGGCCCGTTCGGATATGTAACTGAGAAAAGGAGAACTCAGCCGCAACTATACCATGTACCAGCAGGCTCGTGTATAGGTAAGCAAAGTCCAGAGAGAGAAGGAATAAAGGCAATGCGCCTGTACAACTACACACGTACCACGACCTTACCACTTTTTGGTCGAATTTACTTGGAATGGCCCAGAAGGGCAATGAAGAGAGGGGAGGGATTAGATTCACATGCAATTTTTTTGATAGTTCTTATATGTATTAAAGAAATCAAATCAGAAAATTTCAGAATTCTGTATTCAAATTGGAATTTACATGTTTTTAATTATCTCGTATTTTTTAACAAATAAAATTTGTATTTCATCATTACATAGATATTACATTAGGTCATCGATAAATGTGATGTTCAAAGCGTGTTTCAATTTCTATAAAATATTATTTATTGTTTTTTTTTCTCACTATAAATCAACTAGATACGTACAGCTATAGCGGTAGGCTGGAATGTTTCTTTTTTAAACGTGAATAACACCCCAATAACAACTCCTTCCAGAGAATATCCGTAATGATGAATATTAAAATACACTAGTTCGCTACCCCGCACTAAAGTATTTTTGTACAATTAATTGATCATTGTAATTCTGAAACATCATAATAATCATCGAAATAACTTCCACGACGCTTATCGCTGCTGAGAATCCGCCAAGCATAATGAGAATACGCATTTGAAGACTATAGTTGGACCATAATTCTCTTTTATCGATACTGGATGCCCTAATATACCAAAATGCGCCGATAATAAAAAACGCCCTCAAAATGCGAAGAAATCTCATAACCGCGTAAGGCCTCAACCATGAGAATGTGTCTCGAGCTTCATGGTACGATAACCTGATCCAAATGCCCGCGTAAAACAAGGGCACGCAAATTTCCAGAATACAATAAACAATAAATTTCGTCGTATGAGTAGCACTTGCAGAAGGTTTACGCAAATTTGTGGCGATTTGACGAAAACACAGAAATATATCTAAAGCGATAACAAATTTAATAAATGTAGCCGTTACCATAAAGTGTAAAGTAACACGGTATGCATAGGTCTGTAGATTTGGTACTAGCTCATCCAGTGCAGTGTTTATAAATGCGCTAATGTAGATTAAAAATAAGAAAAAACAGTAAAGAGTAAGGTTCCTGGTGGAGAGCCTTTGTGATGTGGTAGTCTGGTGAAACTTGTACAAATGCATGAATACGCAGATTATCGACAATACGAGCAAAATAGTGTACACAACTTGTATGAATCCCTGCAGTAGATCTTTCGGTCCCATTAGGCTGTGCAATATTTCACAAACATATACGAGTTGTTGGAGTCGAAGTCTAAAGCAAAATGCACACAACATATTCGTGATCAGCTGAAAATTGAAAAACTGTAGGAAAAGCAATGTTGATAAATTTTGTTACTTACCTGGGTCGATTTATGTTTATAAAAGTTCCATTTTTAAACACAACAGAGTTTTTTTCGCCATTTATGAAACGTTTTAGTTGTGGAACTGTTGATATATATGTGTCGATAAATTTGTTCAGCTTTTGATAACAGTTATTACTAAAGCAGTAGGTACGACAATTCCATTATAAATGCGTAATATTGAAGATTACTCATCAGTCATCAAATTTACCTTTTCATTTCACATACCTGCGTATTACATGTAACCAATTACTAATCAATCATTCAGCATACATTATTGTGTTATCAAACTAATCATTGAGGTCAACCTCGTGACGTTCCCTCAATTTCTCGCTTTTTTCAAAATACAAAACTGAGAAAGACTTTGAGCAATAGAATCTGAAAATTGCATAGATTTTCCAACTCAGCGACCTCAAATCAGTAGAAATCGACACGTTACATCTCATTTTCAATTTTTTTTTGATTTTTTTTTCAAAATGAAGAGAGGGAGGTGGTATTTAAGTGGTCTTGATCGAAAAATAACTATGATTATATTTGAATTCAGTGGCCTTAAAAACTCACCAATGACAACGTCGCTCGTTGTTTTCAATTTTTTGGTGGTTTGATCATTCTGGCTGGGGCTCAGAAGAGTTTAGTTGAAAAAGTGAACTGATATTCGAACTTACCCCCTACAAATCAATAACAATCGATATGTCACTTGATTTTTAGAATTTTTCTCAAATTTTGATCCAAAATGGAGACCTTTGTGCCCCAGAGTAGTTTTGAGATCCCGTACTGAAAATTTATTTTGTTAAAAAATCAATAAAATTGTGCTTTCAATATAATTTTTCAAATTTCTGTATGCACTGAATGTGAAAAATTCTGCTTCATCTTGGAAGTTGGAGTATAAGCTCTTACCCCCCCCCCCCCCCCCCGGCCTAAAAAACAGAAACACGTTCAAGGGAGTTTGTAAAAACAAAATTGAGTGAAATTGAAAGACCCAGCTTCAACTCTAAAATATCCTATAGCTTCGCTCGTCCCTTCAAACTCAGCGGCTGGCAAATAAATTTACAGTTGTGTACATAGTTTTGGTTGTTGTCAATATGGTGTTCCATTTATTATATTCTGGATTTTTGAAAAAAATTTATTTATTTTAGCTGGAAAATGAGACCCAGAAAATCCCAGCCCAGAAAATTAATCTTTTTTCTAATGGAAATTAATCATAAGAAAGCATAAGTATGGTGAAAAAAAATTTCCAGCATTATTCGAAAATGATCTCTAAATTTTGGGAATCCAAAATAATTATTCTCTCTTGAACTTTTGTCATTATTCTTTCGTCTAACACAAATATGTGTACCAAAAAAGTCTTGTTTCTTGTCAAAATCATCTCGTCAAAAAGTCTCATTTTTGCCAAAATTGCGAAGAAAATCCAGCGATTTTGCCTAAACGTGCAAAAAGCACCAATTTTAGTTTTAACTATTCAAAAAGTCATGTTGTTTTTTTTACAAAATCACCTACCGAATAAAAGTCTGTTTTTTGACAAATAAGTAAGTAATCATGCAAGAAATTCTGCGTTTTTTTTTTTGCCTGAATTTCTGAGAAAACGTCCAATGTTCTGCCAGAATAGCCAAAAAAAGTCTCAATTTTTTCTCAAAATCACAGAAAAAATCCTCAATTTTTTGTCAAAATTGCCACAAGTCTTATTTTTTGCCAAAATTATTAAAAAGTTCTAAGTTTTCTTCTCTGTTTATATGTGATAAAAGTCCTATTTTTGTAAACATTGCCGAAAAAGGTACCAATTTCTTGCTAAAATTGTCAAAAAGTCGAATTTTTGGGAAAAATCGCTAGAAGTATCTATTTTTTGCCAATATTGTGAAAAAGTCTTTGGTAATTTTAGCAAAAATCGAGAAAAAGTCTTGGTTAATTTGTCTCAAAATTTCAGTCTTAATTTTTGACAAAGACATTTTTTTTAATTTTATTTGCTTAGACTTTTTTTTACAATTTTGACAAAATTAGAACTTTTTGGAAATTTTGAGGAAGAAGCCTTATTTAGCTATTTTCGCAAAAAACAGGACTTTTCTCCAGGATTTGTCATGACATCTTTAGACCAGAAAAAAAGACTTTTTGTCAATTGAAAACCTTTTTTTGGAAAAAAAATTGTCAAATTGCCGGAAAAGGCCTCATTTTGGGCCAAAATTGTTAAAAAATCCTAATTTTTGGCATTTACCCAAAATGTTTCATTTCTTGATGAAATATTGCGAAAAAATGGGAAAATTTTCTCAAAGTTTTTCCTGTCTAAAAAGACCTTGTTTTTTCCAAAGTTGACAGATAAAAATGTTGTTTATTGCCAAAATTGGGAAATGTCAGTTTATCAGCGTAAAATTCCATATAAAGTCTTTTTTTTTGTTTATGTGAAAAAGACTCATTTTTTTAAAATTTTTTTTTGAAAAATTCCAATTTTTGCTATATTTATGATCCCATTATCTCCTTTAATTTTTCAATTAAAAAAATCCTTCAATTTTGATTCAAAGTTGCTGTTAATCGGGAAACGGCGATGGGGAGGGGGGGGGTGGAGAAGTTTTTTTCATGTAATTTGAAAGTTGACTCGTGTTTTGAATTTTGGGTCGTCGTCGTCGTGGTTCCTTGTCCTTTACAGGACATTGGAAATCGCATTTTTGTGGTACCCTAACAGGGCGAGGCGAATGCCTATTGCCACTGCGATTATTCTGGGGAATCGACGTTGTTTCGAGCTTCCACTAGTAGTTATCCTCGATAAATTACTGTTAAAAAATGAGAAATGATGAAGATACAGAGTGGGCCAAAAGTCAGTATCCCGATTTTCACGTTTTAGTTTTTCTTTAAAAAATCAAAAACTAAGCATCCTAGAAAAAAACTAACGACATTAAGTCGATTGGAAATTTAGTTCTCTACAACTTTGTTATCATGAAATTTTTTTTGGACGCTTCCTTTCGTCTCCAGATCGATTTTTGTGACTTGATTTTTATGAAAAATGTTTCAAAAGTTTATTTCCAAGAGTTTTAGTTTTTTGTAAAAAAAATCAAAAACTAAGCATCCTAAAAAAAACTAACGACATTACGTCGATTGGAAATTTAATTCTCTACAATTTTCTTCTGTATAATTTTTTTGTAGGACGCTTTCTTTCGTCTCCAGATCAATTTTAATGAATCTCAGTTTGTAAATTTTTGAAAAGTTTTGCAAACTGAGTTTCATTAAAATCGATCTGGAGACGAAAAGAAGCGTCCTACGAAAAAATTACAGCGAGGGAAATTGTAGAGAATTAAATTCCCAATCGACATGATGTTGTTAGTTTTCTTCTAGGACGCTTAGATTTTGATTTTTCTTTACAAAAAAATAAAATTTTTTGAAAAATTTGCCAACTGAGCTTCACAAAAATTGATCTGGAGACGAAAAGAAGCATCCTACGAAAAAATTACGTCGAGGAAAATTGTAGAGAATTAAATTTCCAATCGACATAATGCCCTTAGTTTTTTTCTAGGACGCTTAGTTTTTGATATTTTTACGAAAAACTAAAACTCTTAGAAATGAACTTTTGAAAAAATTTTCATAAAAATCATCGATCAAGTTACAAAAATCAATCTGGAGGCGGAAGGAAGCGTCTAAAAAAAATTTCATGAACACAAAGTTGTAGAGAATTAAATTTCCAATCGACATAATGTCGTTAGTTTTTTTCTAGGATGCTTAGTTTTTGATTTTTTAAAGAAAAACTAAAATGTGAAAATCGGGATACTGACTTTTGGCCCACTCTGTATATTTTCTGTGCAGGAATTAAATACAACGCTCCCACTTTCCGCTTATTTTGCTATTGTCACTCTTTGTGAATCATTTTTTTAAAATCTCGTGCAACCTTGTAAAAATACCTATCAAATTGAAATTTTCTGATTTTATCACTTTGCGTGATAATCTTTTGTCTATCTGGTGTAAACCGTCTTACGTCATAGATAGGTATGTAAAATGTGAATTCCAAAGCGAATTTTATTTCATTATTTCCGTGAGATTTTATGCTTTTTCGTTTTTTTCAGTTCGTATTATTGACCTATCGACTCGATGCTTTTTGAAAATCAAATTTTCTAATGATTCATCCAATATTTTGACGATGAACAAATTAATGAGTGAAAATGCAAAATTCACGAAAAATCTGTGTATGTATTTTAATGAAGTTCAAAAAAAAATTACATTACTTTGAAAAATAAGTATTAAAATTAAAATATCGTACAATTTTAAAATTACTGTACAACATTATAATGTATTATGTAGTCAATAATAATGCGATTTTCTCAGCATATTTCATTGCAACGAATCTTCATACGTTGTAGTTTGTTGATTAGATTCACGTATAGACCGAAATGTTCCTTTTCTGAATGTGAATAAGACCCCTATAACCGTACCTTCGAGGATTTGTCCAAAAAAGTATATGTAATAGTACTCATCTTGTCCTAGTTTGTTGTCGATCACCATTAAAATGACTTCAGTGATACTAATCATAGCAGAGAATCCACCAAGCATGGCAAGAATACGCATCTGAAGACCGAAGTTGGACATTAAATCTTTTTTATCTATACTAGCTTCCCTGATGTACCAAAATGCACCAATAATCAAAAATAATCGCGCAATACGAATAATCCTCATAATCATCTGTGGTCCTAAAAATAATGATGTGGTGTCATCTTCATTGGACGTTGAATTGGTGGGTAGCTCTGACTGTTTTCGGTTCAAGGTGTCTGGATTCGAAAATATGATCCATAGTGCCATGTAAAGTAAGGGAAGTGTTATGCCGAGAAAACAATAAATGAGAAATTTCCTATTTTGAGAATCAGAAGAATGTGTTTGGAAATGGATCGCAATTTTTCGAAAACACAGAAATAAATCTAAAGCAATTATGAATTTGATGAACGTCGTCGTCAACAAACATTGCAAAATGACATTATCCCAAGAATCCGACAAGTCCGAGGATTCTCTTATAAATAATATCGTGTATATAAAGATAATAATGTTGGTCAAAAGTAAGAAAAAACAATAAAAAGTCAGAAGTTTTGTTGACAGACTTTGTGGTGATTTGGTTTTAAAAAACTTGTACAAATGAATGGTGATGCAGATGGTTGAAGGTATGCTTAAGATTATGAACAGTGTGATCAGCAGTAAGTCTGAGATTTCCATGATGTAGAGTGTTTGGATGAAATGAGGTGTTTTGTGATCTAAAGTGCAATTTATTCAACATGTAGGAATTCCTGGTCAACAGAAAGATAAATAAATAAAAATGACAGAATAAAAAATGAACGAACCAAAGAACATATAATAATGTATACATTTTGTTAACTTACGCAGATGAATTTGAATTTATAAAATGATGCCTTCAAAAAAGACTTTAATTCATTTTATAAACATTTTTGGTTGTGTAATTACTCGTATATGTAACACACGTATCAATAAAGTACTACTTTTGAATGCTGCGAGCAGTTGCGAATTTGTTTAACAGTTTCGTTACAATAATATAAATACATATAAAAGATTAGGTACTCATTAAATTTGTTTGTGGTTTTTTTCCATTATCATCATCAACTTATCAATAATTTACATAATTATATTTTCCTCTCTCGGGAATAATATAATGCGCATGTAAAATCATCATGAAATTGAATTAACAGCATTTTTTCACTTCTTTCACATGCATGCACTGAAATCGTATATTGCTACAAAGCAGTGACTTTTTTTGTTTATGTTTCAAGGTTACGCTACAGTGTATCCAGCTTTCCTACATTCGTTCCCGAATGATTCACCTAAAACTTATTCAATTCGTTCGCGAATGATTCACCAAAAATTATTCAATTTGTTCACGAATGATTCATTGAAAATTCTTTATTTCGTTCGCAAATGATTCACTGAAGATTGATTATTTCGTTCACAAATGATTCGCTAAGAAATCAATAAATTTGTTCAAATGATTCACCAAAAAATAATTATTCAATTCGTTCGCTAATGATTCATCAAAAAATTACTCAATTCGTTCGCGAATGATCTACCAAAAAATTATTTAATTCGTTCGCGAATGATTCACTAAAAATGATTCATTTTGTTCGCGAATGATTCACCGAAAAATTATTTAATTCGTCCGCGAATGATTCACTAAAAATTGATTATTTCGTTCGCGAATGATTTGCTAAGAAATCAATCAGTTTGTTCAAACGATTCACCAAAAAATTTTCAATTCATTCGCGAATGATTAATCAAAAAAATATTCAATTTGTTTACGAATGCTTCACCAACAATTAATTCAATTCGTTCGTGAATGATTCACCAAAAAATTATTCAATTCGTTCGCGAATGATCCACCAAAAAATTATTCAATTCGTTTGCTAATGATTCACCAAAAAATATTCAATTCGTTCGTGAATAATTCATTGGAAATTCTTTATTTCGTTCGCGAATGATTCACTAAAAATGATTCTATCCGTTCACGAATGATTCACCAAAAAATTATTCAATTCGTTCGCGAATGATTCACTAAAAATTGATTATTTCATTCGCGAATGATTCGCTTAGAAAGTGAGTTAGAAATCAATCAATTTGTTCAAATGATCAATTTGATCGCGAATGATTCACTAAAAATTCTTGATTTCGTGTTTGTGAATGATTAACTAAAAATTCTTTATTTCGTTCGTGAATGATTCACTATAAATTCTTTATTTCGTTCGCGAATGATTCGCCAAAAAATTATTCAATTCGTTCGCGAATGATTCATTAATAATTAATTTGTTCGCAAATGATCTGCTAAAAATATATCATTTCGTTCGCAAATGATTCACCAAAAAATTATTCAATTCGTTCGCAAATGATCTACTAAAAATATACTATTTCGTTCGCGAATGATTCTCCAAAAAATTATTCAATTAGTTCGCGAATGATTCACTTGGAAATTAATCAATTTTGTTAAATTGCTTCATCAAATCATGGTCTTTCTCGCCTAAATTGGTCAATTTTGGACGATTGTTTTTTTTTGTAAATATCATGTAATACATTCAACTGTACCATCAACCCAAATTTGAACCGAATTTGTAAACTTTTTTCGTGTTTTTTTATTTGTACAAAAAAGAGTTTATTTCCGATATTTTAGGAACCCCTGAACCACCTTTCAAGTGACCTTTCCGATCAGAATTCATCTGTAGACTCAAAGTACAGAATATAGGTAGACTAATGTCAACTCAAAATACATCATAAATATTTAAATTTCAGAAAGAAATTTACAATTTTTTTAGTCATTTTATCTGAAAGTTGAGTTTTTTTTTTCAATTTTTATCGTAGGTAAAAAATCAAAGATTTTCAATTTCTCTGAAATTGACTTATTTTAATACATTTCAAAAATTGATACTCGTCTATAGATGAATTTTGGCCGGATGGGTCACTCTGGAAATGTTTCAGGGATTCCTAAAATGACAGGAATACATTTTTTTAATAAAATAAACATCTCCAAAATATTCTACCTCAAGAAACACGAACAAGATAAATCACAATGATGGCAAAAATTGAATCGTTTAAAGCCACCACAATACCTCGGTTAAATTCCAATTACCGTTATAAAATTCACGCTTCTTGTCATAATTCCCCGCTGCCCCAGACCTCCGCATCATTTCTGCGATAACCCAAAACCGAGTTAAAAAAGCGAGCAAATTGAGTCGCGGAAACGAGACGGATTTTCCGAGTTGCTGGTTTTGCTCTTTTAACTCCTACCAGGCTAGGCTGGGCTAGGCTCGGCTCGAATTCCGGGATTCGGCTCGACGTTAGGTACCAGAATAAGAGGGGGAGGGGGAATTTCGGTAGCAGGCGAAAAAGAGACATTTTTAATTAACCACTGGACGGTGTTGAGACGAAAGGGTGAGGTGAATCATATCTGCAACGTCGATTTACACATTTCATCCATTCTGAAGTGTAATACGTTCATATACCTAGTACAAGCCAAATCAAAGAATGCCTATACTTTCCTTTTCTCCGAACACTTTTTAATTATTTTTCATACGCGAACTTTCTTTCCTCACCTGATCGTATATTGGTAATTTTCTTGCGAACGAAATTTCTCCTAATTGTAAATTTTTTCCTGTGTCACTCACACGTACGCAGTGATCATCAAAATACGCTAGATGGGCTATGGTCTGGTAAGGCCTTCGATCAGCTGATATTGAACTTTGAGCATCACTGGTCCAGACGGCTGGTAATATAACGAGCGAGCACCTGGTGAGACGAAGATAAGGAAAAGAGACTTTAATCATGGTACACGAGGGTAAAAGGAAGTGTGTCTTCGGTGGAAAAACTATTCGGGTACCACGCCCTCGTCCCGGAAATTCGATCCAGACTCGTCTTCGTCTTACTCGAACGAGAAAGTTTTCTGCTCCTTTCGTCGGTCTATACTCGGTTCTGTCTGCTTGTCTCTTTCTCTCTCTCTGTCTCTTCTTTTTACTCGAACATTGTATGTTTATCCATATACCATACCTATACGTATAAAGCTAATACGATATACTATAATACTACAAACGCGTATACAGATCATCGTCGTCGTCGTCGTCTCGTTCCTTATATACGAATGGATATATGCACATTGCACAGCAAACATCAGCAAACACTGAATAAATAATTTCCATGAGAGTTTTTGGCGAGACGTATCGTACCACTTCTTCAATTCTTCCACCGAAAGCACTCGTCGCGTAATGTATCGTATACATCATAATCACCGTATACAAACGCATCCTTCCTTGGCAGCCTTTCCTTTTCTGTACCTCCCGTCTCCAGTTCCTCGTTTCCTTTCCTACCTCTTGAAACTGATATATTTCTTGTACACGCAAACTTGCATACTTCTCAACCAAAATATGCGAACTCGGTGCATTTTTCAAAGCAAAAGTATTTTCCGACTGATTTTAATTTTTAATCCTGTTTCAATAGTGAAAAATTTGAAATATTAGGTAATTTTTCATATTCCTAGATTTGCAGCCTACAGCCCCTTTCAAATGACCCACAAAATTCATGCTCAAAGTTCAGAATTAATCATAGTTTTACAGATACTTTCCGAGAGTCTTGACCTTTCCATCTTATTTGACCCCTTTTTAGAAAAAAATTTACCTGCTCTCAGCATGTTTGAAAACAGGTGTCGAATATTTTATCAATTATCGTTTATCAGGTAATACGTGAACTCAATTTACGTAAGTGTTGAATGAGTTGCCGAAGCTGAAAATGAAGGGGCAAAAATATGAGCTATTTTGTATGTATTCACCCTTCTAGATCATATAATTCTTCAAATTACTTATCCTGGAATCTGATTGCGTCCTCAAGTGCGTCTTTTTGACCAGAATATTCATTCATGAGGGAAAAAACTTTGAAACGTAAACATTTTTGATTTGGTATCAAGATGGTAGGATCGGCTCATGGTGAATTTTTAAACGAAACTACTCTCGAAAACTCGACTAGGATGAGAAAAAAATTTGACAAAAATTTTGGACTTCCAGCCAAAGTGTGTTTTTTTTAAATCAATTTTTTTATTTTTCGTTAAATTGAGATAAAAAAATCGTGTTTTCTGGAATATGCTCCCTCACTGTGAGGGAAGAATTTTTTTTCAACTTTTAAAATTAATTTTTGCTGACTTAGGACAATTTGAAATTTTTAAACGGCCATTTTGTAATGAAATTTCAGAGATGTAGTCATAATGGTATTGTTTATAGAATATGCGTAATTTATTCTAAAATATGCCAAAAAGTTTCAAAGTTTCCATGTGGTGCACTGTTTGAAAAAAATGCAGTAATAAATAACTTTTCTATTGTAGCTGCAACTTTTTTTTTTGAATCAAGGTACATATGATTATTCAGTGAAAAGGGGGGTGAAATTCAAACCTACTTTTGAACTTGAATTTTGACATACATAGATATGTTTTTTTGCACCGGGAGTCATTCCAGAATTTGCATGATACCACGTTGACTTTTTAAAACCGAAAAAAAACAGTTGGCTTTCTGACGTCATATCAGGCTTATCGACTTTTTCGAAATTTAAGGGCGAAAATTCAATGATTTTCTGACATTGTTATGTCACATTTTTTGAAAAATCGCAATGAATTCTTGACATAAGGTCAGACTTTTGGAAATTTGGAAAAATACAAGAATACAGACGACATTGAGAGGCCACGCAGACGGACAGACAGATAGGTCAATGACTTTAAGAGACAGACAGACAGACAGACAGACAGATGACCTTGAAAGGCCAAACATGCCGGTCAATAATCTTGAGAGACCAGAGAGACGGGTCAGTGACCTTTGAAACACAGACAGATAACCTTGGAACGCCATATGACAGGTCAATGACCTTAAGAGACCAGCCAGACAACCTTGAATGTCATGTCAGATGGGTCAATGAACTTGAGAAGGCAGACATGCAACCATGGAAAGCAGGTTAGACAGGTCAATGACCCTGGGAGTCCAAACACACAGGTCAATGGCCTTATTGGACCAGACAGGAATCCAGACGACATTGAGGCTAGACAGATCAAATAGGTCAATGACCTTGAGAAACATACAGATAGCCTTAAAATGTCAGACAGGAAAGTCAATAATATTGAGAGGCCAGCCAGATGGGTCAGTGACTTTTGAAAGCTAGACAGGTAGGCACAGTATGACCTCGGGAAGCCATATGGCAGGTCAATGACCTTGAGAGAACAAACAGACGACCTTGAATGTCAAGCCAGACGGGTCAATGAACTTGAAACGGTAGACTGGCAACCATGTGAAGCTGGCTAGACAGGTCAATGGCCTTGAGAGGCCAGACACACGTGGCAATAACCTTAATATGCCAGACAGGAATACAGATGACCTTGAGGCTAGACAGATAGGTAGGTCAATGACCTTAAAAAGCCAGGCAGGTAGAAAGCCGGCCATGTGAGACTAGTCAGATGGGTCAATGACCTTGAGAGGCCAGACACACGTGTCAATAACCTTAATAGGCCAGACAGGAATATAGATGACCTTGAGGCTAGACAGATAGGTAGGTCAATGACCTTAAAAAGCCAGGCAGGTAGATAGCCGGTCATGTGAGACTAGTCAGATGGGTCAATGACCTTGAGAGGCCCGCCATACGGCTCAATGACTTTAAGAGGCTAGACAGTAAGGCAGACAGACAACCTTGAGAGGGCAGAATGACGGGTCAATGACCTTGAGGAAAATATTTTTGAAACTTTTTTAGAAACGTTGAAAATGAAATGTTCGATTTCTCATATTTCAATATTTTATGCCTAAGTTTCCAGTCTTTTGTTTGATTTCTAAGAAGGTGGAAAAAAATATCCAGAATTATGAATTCTCGAAATTTACAATTAGGTAGGTAGCTACCTGATTCTTGATATGACTTATTAATTGTCTCATTTTGTCACTTACTGACTTTAAAATTTCAATTTGAAAAAATATAGATACCCTTTTAAAATTTTCAACGCTGATTACTTCATTTTGAGGTTAGTTTTAAAAAATTGAGGATCATATTGAGAAAAAATTTCAAAAAATTTCCAATTTCACTCGACAATTTTTTATGAGTTTGAAAATCACGAATTCACGATTTACAGTTGACAATCATATTTTTTTAAAAACTGTTCCTCCCTTCCTAAAACCTATTTCAATTTTATTTTCAATTCACTTCGGACATTTGTGCCTTTTGAACTCAAAAAACTAGGAGCAAACTTCAAGGGGAAGGGTGTAAAATCCCTTCAAAATTGTGAAAAATCAGTATTTTAGCAATTGTTGCATTTTTTTGTCATAGCACTGACTTGTGCAAACCTTGAAGAATAAATGTTGATGTTATAGAAACCCATTGAGAAGGGGAAGAGATTTGTTCCAATTTTGTTTAATATGATGAAAGTTCACTGAATTTGAGAGTGCTTTGGAGAAAGTTGAAGTTGAGGTAGTGGAGGCCCATGGTATTTTATTTTCAGCCGTTGAAAACATTTACTTCACCCCCCTCCCTTCCTGAGCTTGCTGCAAGTCCTTCTTGTTCTAAATTCGACCGAAATGTTCATGACACAATACACAAAATTTAGATCGTTGACGTCAATAGTTTTTATTAGTTTTTTTTTCCACAATGTTGTACCATTTGGAAACTTTTAAAATTTTTATGTGATATTTTAGGATGAATTACGTATTTATTTTGTGAAAAAAATAGCTCCTGAACCTCTAAAACTTCTTTACAAAATAGTCGTTTGAAAATTTTAAAATTTCATAAGTCAGCGAAAATCCTTCAAAAATTTTTTTTTCGATTCCATAGGTTCCTCTCCTTATCAGGAACACATAAACAAGAATTTTTTACCTTAATTTGGCGAAAAATGAAAAAATTGACTAAAAGTACATTATTTTGCCCCTTTTTCACTTCGAAAATTATTTCCTCGGAGGTACAAAATTTTTGTCAAATTTTTTCCTCGTCGTGGTCAATCACCCGAATTTTACCATAGCCATTCTAAAATGTTTTCAATCATGCGTGCGTTCTCAAAATCGCAGTGAAAACCTCGAGAAGTTTGCTTGTCAGTATGGAGGTGCATAATTATTTGGGTGAAAATCTTTTACTTCTACCCTGAAACACTTTGTATGTTTATGGGTCATACGAAGTGATTCATTGTAGTTGATGAAAAATTCACATCGTCATTCTACGAGCATAGCTGGAAAATTGAACTAAAACAGAATAGCAATAGCTGTCAGATTAGGTGCATTTATATCTTGTGTTGCTAAAATTCTGGTGTATCCATTTCGATCGAGTTATATGTGATGTGTCTGTGTACTGTGTACCTACCTGGCGAGTATGTAACGAATCACGAAACTCTTAGAATTCGGCGGTGGTGTTTCTTTTATTTTATTTCTACGTCTATTTCACTTCCCCATACACTCTTACCGAAAAAAAAAGAAGAGATCTTCTCTCGTATCTCGTCTAAAATGTGCAGAAAGATACCTAGTACGTACGAGTATGTAGCTGGGTAAGAAGTAATGACCCGATACGCATCCCAAATATCGGCCTTGTTGGCTGCAAGGCCGTCTACATCCAGACTAGGTCTGTCTCGGTACATATTATGCACAGGGTTGCATGCATCCATCTCTCGAATCGCCTCCTCATATAGCCGGCAGTCTGGTGAATATGCGGTTGCGCTTGTTTTATAATTTCGGCAATACTCGCCATCCCATCGCCCCCTCATCACCCAGCCAACTTGAGATTTTTGTAAAGTATGCACGCCACTGTCGTCTTGTTGGTCTTGGCCGTCGCTGTCGCCGCAGACGCCGTAATAACAATGCAGATGTTGGAGCAGAGTAAAAAAAAAACCACCGTACGATGTATGCATGTGTATAAGTTTTTACATGTACATAGGCCAAGCCAGACTCGAGCCGACCGGATTTTTTCAATAATAACCGCTTCGAGTTACCCTTCTCGTTATTCCAATGCATACATATTCTTCGCGCACAAGTTCAAGGGCGTTCAAAAATTACCAACGAGGTGCTCGCGATGTCGCCAGTGTACATACAAATACATAAGTATAAAGAAAGAGGTAAAAAAAAAGAACAGAATCCAATACGACGAATAAAATGTCCTCCTCAAATCGACTGGTAAACTCTTGGGTTCTTTGTCTGAATGAATCTTGATGTGTACGGGCGAAGACCATATGCCAATATTTTTACATACCGATAAATATCGTATCGAGCCAAAATCGATTAATTTTTCTCCATGCATCGATGAGATCAATCGCACTGCACGTTTTTACTTATGACGACTTACGACGTCTCGACGTTACGTAATTATTACGTATTTGTATAACGCTGCACCTGATACCCCAGTCGCACTTGCACTCGATCCTCCCTCATCATCATCGTCAATCTCGTAGCCACCTCTGTTATAACGGATGCCACAACTTCTCCATCCATACGCCAGCCATTTGTAATTAATTCACTCTGTACTGACTGCTGCTACCACTTTCGACGATCATATCCGCTCTCTTGGTTGTGTAAAATGTTCCGAATCAATTCATCGTATAGTGTAGTAGTAGGAGTCGACAAATATGTAACGAGACTACTGTGCGGTTTAATTTCAATTTATATGCTAACAGGTTAAGGTTCAATTGCACCTTTAATGTTTATGCCCGGTATTTATACCTTACTTTTTGTACAGATGTGTTTGAATGAATGGCCTCGCTTGGAAATTTACTGCTAGTTGAGTAGACTTGCGTAAAAAGAGGAAGTTGGAGAGACTATGTCGAATAAGATCTTCTTTTGGGGAAGAAATGAAGAAAAATGAGCAAGTGCAGAAAGTAGGGACCAAATTGAATTCTACTGACAGGCGCGGACTTGGTGGGTTAGGGGGGGGGGGGCTCGAAATTGTATTCCCTTCCTTCCAGAATCTTCTTCTTCCTGGTTTTTCTCTGCAGGTTTGGATACTTGAATGCTAGTCGTGCAATTGATTTCTGTTTTTGCTTTTATATTCAATTTCGCTACAAAAATCAGTCAAACTGATAAGAACAAGATTGTAGGGTTTTCAGGAGGGGGGGGGGGGTGACTGAAAATTTACCGATCGGTATGAGAAAAAAACACTCACGCATAAGACCGACTTTTCATCAAATACAAATATTTTACGAACAAATTGAGTTACATTTTTTAAAACATTTGTATAGAAATTGGTCTGTTTACAATTGAATCGAATCATTATGAACGACTGGTGATTGAATAAATTGATTGATGTCTTGGTGAATCATTCGCAAACGGATCAATTAATTTACGATTGATTCGGTTTTTGACTTTTTGTGAAACTATTGTATAGGAATTGATCTGTTTTCGAGCGAAGTGAATTGAGTCGAATCGAATCATTCACAACTGATTGGCGATTGAACAAATTCATTGTTTTCTAGGTCAATCACTGTGAACGAATTGAATTATTTTTGGTGAATCATTCGCGAACGAACTGAATAATTTTTGATGAATCATTCGCGAACGAATCGATTCGCATAAGTGACGCGTTCGCGAACTAATCGATTCATTTGCTTGATTTTTGGTGAATCATTCATGAACGGGAACGAATTGAATAATTTTTTGTGAATGAGTTGAATCAAGTCTGGTGAATCATTCGTGAACGAATTGATTCGAAAAAGTGACTCGTTCGCGAACGAATCGATTCATTTGCTCAATTTTTGATAAATTATTCGCGAACGAATCGATTCATTGGCTTACTTTTTGGTGAATCATTCGCGAATGAGTTGAATCAGGTTTAGTGAATCATTCGCGAACAAATTGATTCGCATAAGTGACTCTTTCTCGATTAAATTGATTAATTTGCTTAATTTTTGATGAATCATTCTCGAACGAATTGAATAATTTTTGATAAATCATTCGTGAACGAATTGATCAAGTTTGGTGAATCAATTTGCGAACGAATTGATTCGCAAGAGTGAATCGTTTGCGGAGGAATCGATTCATTTGCTTAATTTTTGGTGAATCATTCATGAACGGGAACGAATTGAATCAAGTTTGGTGAATCAATTCGCGAACGAGTTGATTCATTTGCATAATTTTTGGTGAATCATTCATGAACGGGAACGAATTGAATCAAGTTTGGTGAATCAATTCGCGAATGAGTTGAATCAGGTTTGGTGAATCATTCGTGAACGAATCGATTCATTTGCTCAATTTTTGATGAATCATTCGCGAACGAATTGAATCAAGTTTGGCGAATCATTAGCGAACGAATCGATTGATTTGCTTACTTTTTGGTGAATCATTCGCGAACGAATCGATTCATTCGCTTAATTTTTGTTGAATCATTCATGAACGGGAACGAACTGAATCAATTTCGGTGAATCAATTCGCGAACGAGTTGACTCATTTGCACAATTTTTGGTGAATCATTCATGAACGGGAACGAATTGGATAATTTTTGCTGAATAATTCGCGAATAAGTTGAATCAGGTTTAGTGAATCAATTCGCGAACGAATTGATACGCAAACGTGAATCGTTCGCGAAGGAATCGATTCGTTTGCTTAATTTTTGATGAATCATTCGCGAACGAATTGAATCAAGTTTGGTGAATCATTCGCGAACGAATCGATTCATTTGCTTAATTTTTGGCGAATCATTCATGAACGAGAACGAATTGAATAATTTTTGGAGAATCATTCGCTAACGAATTGATTCGCATATGTTACTCGTTCACGGACAAATTGGTTCATTTTCTTGATTTTTGGTGAATCATTCGCGAACGAATCGATTCATTTGCTTAATTTTTGGTGAATCATCCACGAACGAATTGAATGATTTTGGGTGAATCACTCTCGAATGAATTGATTCGCAAAAGTGACTCGTTCGCGAACGAATCGATTCATTTGCCTAATTTTTGGTGAATCATTCGCGAACGAGTTGAATAATTTTTTGGTGATTCATTCGCAAACGAATTGATTTGCTTAGCTCCGGCCAAAATTTTAAAATTTGAATGTTGAATTTAAAAAAATTTCAATTTTGAAAATGAAAAGCGAACTGACCTGGGCGTAACAAGGACAAAAGTTTGTTTCGAGAAGTACAAAAATACTGTTTTTTCAGGTGAAAAGTGTAATTTGTTTATATGTATCTAAGTAATTGATTTTTTTTCAAAGTTCAATTTGAAAAAAAAAACACAGAAGCCCAAGCCAAGTTATGAAAAAACACCCAACAACCGAAGAGCTCAAATGAACTTCAACCCCCCCTCCCCCCAAAAAATAAGGAAAAAGAAAAAGAAAATTGAAGAAAGATATTTTGAAACAGAAAAACGCAGTATTTTTCAAAAAAAAAAAGCTATAAATAGACCTACGTAGCCCAACGAAAAAAAATATATCACACATTTTAACATTTTTCAAATATTTAAACAAAAAGTGAAAAACGACATTCTTTTTTAATAGAAGAATTTTGATTTTTTTTCTACTCCACAAGTTTAGAATTTGAATATATGTGACGCGGCCAGCGATACCATACCATATGTCGGCAAAAATTTTTTTCGTTTTATTGTGGTTTCTGGTAGTGTTTTTCTTCCTCTTTTCAATGGTGCAAACAGATTTTCAAAATATTAAAATCTGACAAATTTTCAAAATTTCAAAGTTGCGTATTTTTTGAAATTCAAAAACCAAAATTCTGAGAAAAACGTGTTTGAAAGTTTGGGTTATTTTTGTAACATTTTTAAATTTTTTTTTTTTTTTTTTGATTTTCTTCATTTTTTAATGGTTTTACATCATAATATTTTTTTTTTTTTTGACATTTTTTTATGAAAAGCACTTTTGTAAAACCGGTTTTTCACCACTAAAACGACGTGTTTGAGATCGGTGGGTACACCCATTCCAAAGTATAGGCTTCATAGTATATGAATCGAGAAAAATTTTTTTTTTGATATTTTCTGACTTTTTCCATGAAAACGCGATTATCTCAAAAAAAAGTTTTCCGACATATGGTATGGTATCGCTGGCCGCGTCACATATTGATAATAGGGTATGTTTTCAGTAAATATTTCAGAGAATTCAAAGTGTCCACTGTCCGCCTGGAAATCGGGCCAAATATAGATAAACTCGTTAAATTGGCCCAAAATAACCCACAGCCTAATTTTTATTAGCCCAAATTAATTTTCACGCCTTCTGAAGAAATTTTATAACTCTACAGGAATCAAAAATCGCGCCAAAGACTCGAGAATGACTCGAAATTAGGTAAAATTTTCAAAAGAATATAATGTTTTCAACCCCTCTCCTCGCCTCTTCTCCAATAAGCGATTTCAGGTTTAGTTTATTTACAAGTCGACTAATTTGCCCAATTCCGGTCTTGGTCTTCCCTTTCTGCAGTTTGTTTTGAATACGTAATTAATGGCGAATAATTTCTTTCAAGAAATCATGAACGTGAGTTATGACTTTTTAATGACTTTTCATCACTTTAATGGTCATTAGACACCGTTAAATGGAAGCTTAGCCGGAGCAGGGTTCATGGGGTCGATGTCTTTCGAGTCACGGTGCACGATAGTCAAAATTCAATCACCTCCTGCAGCGTGTAGAGAATAATTATTCGAAGTTAAAACCCTTCTTTTTTTCAATGGCAGGTAATTAGCAGCGTGTACAGAATTTTCAAAGTTTCAAAATTAGTGAAAATTTATTTTCGATTTTCAGCATATTTTTTTGTGAAACGAGAAAAGGGCGATTTTCACCCCAATTTTTTAAAAAAATTCATAAATCACTCTTTCAAAAAAATATGTATTTCAAGTTGAATATTTTTTTTCTCAATTTTATTCGAAAAAAAGGTTTACTTTTGGAACGAAAAATTGATCCAAAGTACCAAATAACCTGTCAAAAATAACACTTTGGCCACCACTGAATTAGACATACGTTAGTCGTGATCTGCGTGCACTGCATATCGCGGCGATTGAACGTACCGAGACTATGTTTTTTTACCCGCTAAGGTCACGCTCTTTGCCGCAATTCGTCCACGTTTTTTTTTTCTTTAAATTTTTTATGGTCACTTGGAGTATGATGTCTAGCCACGCCATGCCACCGTTACAGTTCGATCGCCACTGTTACATCATTTCGTCGCAAATACTCGTACATATATGCATCTAGTCGCTCATACATACACCGACTGTAGACCAAATACACCCGTACTTTCTCTCGTATCGAATATCTGTACCGACCACTGCCTGGTTTATTGGGCGGCTTTAAAACCTCAAAACCAGCTTTTTTTCCATCCAGACTGGATATGAATGAGGTGATTTTCGCATTCGACGAACGCACACATCGAGTCAAATTGACACAAGTTTGTCCCCTCCCCCACCCTGGAAACGAGGAGGAGAAGAGTCGTCTCTTTTTTTAGAAAAAAAAATCACTCTTCGAGGTTAAAGACCTTCGAGTAACAAATCCTTTTGGAAAAGCTTTTTCCTCGTTTACCCATATCGAATATGCTATAGTCGCTCTATATACTTAAGGTGTAAATCGAACCAGCATTTGGCAGTCTTAAGTAGACGCGCGATAAAACAATGAGAAAAAATACCAGATACCTATACCTTGGGATATAAATTTAATATACGAGAGTTCAAAAGCTCAGCAGTTTTGTTTACATTAAATGTCATTTTCGATGCTGCTTTCCTAGAGTGTATTAAGAAAATCCAACAGTATTCGCATCGGTCTTAAGTGTACTGTGTTGTTCGCCACCATCCACGCCGATGAAATCTCAACCAGCTAACGAGATTTTTACGTAATATACCATCAGTGAAACCCCCTTACCTAAGTGGTACTTTACCCTTCCTGTATTCTTTTCTCGATACTTGAATTCGTTCGCTTATATTACAATTTAATGAAAAAAATACTAATTTTATATTCGTTTCGCAGACTTTGCGAATTTAATCGGTTAGCTTTTCTAGATTTGTATTATCATATTTTTATGTGTCTACGTATGTTGTTTGTGTAAAGGCACGTATTATTTTCAGCTTGAGCCTGTTGTAGAATCATTTCCACCGTTCAAAGTATAATTTAAAACAAAAAAAAACTTTATATGAGCCAAATACTACGTACGAGTTATTCTAATACAACATTTTTGATGAATTTAACGTTATAATATTCATTTTTTTTCATTTTTTTAAATCGTGAATACGTCTGAGCGGTGGATTGTATTTTTGTCTCTTTGATGTTACACGAGACGTGAAAAATTATACCTATATTATTAGATTTTTTTTCAACGAATTTTCTCCAATATTGAACGAGACACGACCTCTTTCGATTTGATTCAATAAGGGTTGGTTTTTGTATTGGAAAATCACCCGATTTAACAATATATTGTTCTTCGATGTTCGTTTTCTATTTATTTTCATTTTTTTTTAGATTCATTTTTTATTTCGAAATGTTTTCAAATTTCAGTCTTCTTAAAAAAAAAATATTCCAATTTATTTTTTCGAGGTTTTAAATTTTTTCCAATTCGTCGGGTGAAGGGGGTTTCGACTTTTGTGAATTATTTTTTTCACTTTCTTGTTTTCGAAAATATTTTCCCCTCTTTTTTCGAATTTTTTTTCCAATTCAGTTTGCATTTTTTTTCAGATTTTTTAAAGGCTTATTTCCATTTTTCTTTCAGTGTCAAAATTCTTCAAGTTTTTTATTAAAATTTCGACTCGTTTCGATTTGTTTTTAAATTTTATTTTTTGTTGTTTTTTGTTTAAATTTTTGAAAAATGTTAAAATGTGTAATATATATTTTTTCATAGGTAAGGCTGCTTATTTATAACTTTTTTGTGAAATACTTGCTGCATTTTTCTGTTTCAAAATTTCTATCCTCGATTTTCTTTTTTTTGGGAGGGGGGGGGGTTGAAGTTTTTTCGAGCTCTTCGGTTTTTTGGTGTTTTTTTCATTTCCAAAACATTGCATCAATTTTTTTTAGATTTTAATTCAGTAAAAAAAATTATTAGTATTTTGTGGGGTGGGGGGGGGGCTTTGGTCAAAAATGTAGCCTTCGAGAGTATTAAGATCACATTTGAGAAGAGAAAATGAGTGTTAGGGGGGGGGGGGATCATTCAAATAAAATGTACTTCAAAGTCGAGGTTGTGCTCCAGTATAGGGAAAGGAACCTTGAGGTAAAAGGGAGATGATTTGGAGGGGGAAAAAACTGCTAAAAATTGTCATCAGAGTTGATTGTTACTCTGAGGTTGTGAAAAATACAAAATCCAAGGGTGCTTTTTCACGATGTTGAGTGGAATTTACTTCGATGATATTTAATTGAATAAAAATACGAAATATTGTTCTGTACATGCTCACCGAGTACCAAATTAGGTTCTTGACTTGTACGAGGAAGTTGAGTTCCACGTGACTTGTAACAAGTTGAAAATATTAACGATTCACGATTTGGATTTCGAGTATAGGATAAAACTCCATCGTCTCGTCGCAATTTTTCCGGCTGCGGCTCGACTTTTTTTTTTTTTTTTTTGTTGAAAAAATACAGACACAGAGGAAAAAGTTTATGGTACTAGGTATACCTACTCGTCATTTAAAAAACGTAGCATGCTGGATGCTGGAACAAGAATAAGCGAGAGAGAGAATGAAAAAAAAAGGTAAATTATTCAGTAATTGTGTTCGTCGTCGAATGAAAAATGAAAAAGAGTGATTTTTTTCCTACGAGTGAGAGTAAAAGAGTAGCGGAAAAAAGTAGAATTGAAAAAACATTTGAAAAGTTTTATTCAAATCGTCTTTGAAATTAACGTTTTTTACCGGTTCGACGCTGTAATTAAATTATCGTTTACTTTTTCATCGTGTTTTTGTATAGAAAACGTATATTGTGGATGAAAGAGTAGGTAATCGATATGTCTGATTGTACACCTGTATAGTGTAACGGACCATAAAGGTAAACTCGATTGAGTTTAATGAAAATATTTCCTTTATAGAATAATTTATTATAATCGCATGAATTGTCTGATTCTTTGTGTTTCATTTCCTCAAAGGCCATTTTTTTTTGAAAAATTTCATTCGGCGTTGTAACTGGTAACTGGAGAATGCTGATTATAAAACACCCTTGAGGTGTCTGCTTTGAAATCGACTCAATTAGGGGAAACATCACAATCTGATTTTTAGCTGTACAAAATTAATTTCCACGCAATTCTGGAGAAATTTTAAAATTCAGGAGGAATCGAAAATCACGCTGGAGTTTTCAGAATGACCAGAAATGGTGAAATTCGATTTGAAGGAGTCTATAAATTAGTTTCAGGACTAATTTCTATCATTTTTATCGCACAAATTATTTTTTAAAAAAGATGAATTTTCAAAAATTCCCCAAAAATCAAGAAATTGATTTGGGCAGTTGAAATTTTAATCTTATTTAATGAGGAAGGGGTTTACATCTATGCTCTTTCCGAAAATTGTGGTGCTATTCAAATCGGAGGCAGGTACCTCAAGAGGTTCCCTTGTCAGTTTTGGTAGTTTATTTGCAAATTTTAAATCGTTTTCGTTTCGTGTTTCTCTCCCGGGAGGAGGGGGGAGGGGGTCACAAGCGTGACCCTGGACGAGGTCTTGCAATTTTGTTGATAATTTTGTTGTTTTTTTCACAATTTTTATGTTTTGCATAGGTTTGCCTAATTTTTATAATTTGAAAAGTTTCCATAATTTTACATTTTGATGTCATTTTTTTGCAATTTAAAAAAAAAATTGTATACTTATTCGATACGAGATTGCATAAAATTTTATTCAAACTGCAGTTTACTTCAGTTTGTTCAAATTTTGACTTTTTTCCTCAAGAAAGTAACCAAATTTTAGCAATTGAAAAAAATTAGGTCTTGAAATTTGGATGTCCAGCTTCTCAAGGTCATCTGTTCTCCTATCTGACCTCTTAAGGTCATTGACTTATCTGTCTGACTTTTCAAGGATGTCTGTCTGCCTGTCTGTGTGGCTTCTTAAAAAGCCACTGACCCGTCAATATAAGGCTTCCCAAAGTCTTATGCCCACCTATCTAGCCTCTTGACGTGATTAACCCGTCTACCTGGCTTCTCAGGGTCACTGACCTACCTATCTAGCCTCATGGCCATCCGACTGCCTATCTATTTGTCCTCCAAAGGTCATTGGCTCTTCTGTCTGGCTTCTCAAGGTCGTCTGTTTTCATGTTCAGCCTTTTAAGGTCATTGACCTGTGTGTCTGGACTCTCAAGGTCACTGAACTATCTGTTTAGCCTTTCCAGGTCATTTGTCTGCCTGTCTAAGGCCATTGACCCGTGTTTCTGGACTTTCAAGATCGTCTGTCTCTATCTCTATTTGTTGGGCCACTCACCAATTTCTATTGTAAATGTTGTATGTTTGCCTGTTTGGTCTCTCAATACCATTGACCTAGTCGTCTGACCTCTTGAGGTCAATTACTTACCTGTCCAGCCTCTCATGGTCGTCTGCCTGGACTTTTTTGAGGTTATTGACCCGTCTGTCCGGACTCTCAAGGTCACTGAACTACCTGTGTAGCCTTATTTCCAGGCCATGTATCTGCATGTGTGTCTCTTTAAGGTCATTGACCCATGCGTCTGATTTCTCGTGGTCACTGACCTACCTGTCTGGATTATCAAGGTAGTATGTTTCCCTGTCTGTCTCATAATACCATTGACCTAGTCGTCTGGCTTATTGAGGTCAATGACCTACCCCTGCTCTGCCTCTCATAGTCGGCTGACTGGACTCTTGAGGTTATTGACCCGTCTGTCCGGACTCTCAAGGTCACTGAACTACCTGTCTGGCCTTATCAGGTCATTTGTCTGCCTGTCTGTTCTCTTAAGGTCATTGACCCGTGTGTCTGGACTTTCAAGATCGTCTGCCTATCTCTACCTGTTGGGCCTCTCACCAATTTATTTTTTTTTCTTTCAATTTTTGTAAGTCAAGAAGTCAAGAGGTTAAGACTTTGTATTTGGGTCATTTCACCTCAATTCGACCAACGCTTTTGAGTTACATGTCCTTCGATTTCGCTTAATTTTTTTTTACCATGTCTATCTCTACTAACTTACCCAATAAGTAAGAAACCCGCTATCAGTTTGGTCCCAGTCCCCTCAGGAGGGTTCGTGGGGAGGGGGCTTCAATTATTTTCACATTGTTTCAAGGTACTCAACTTCGGCAGCGCATACCTCCAAAGCTGTGATACTTTGATCAAAACTGATTTCACAGTTGTAAAGGGAATTGCATTTTGAACTTTTTAAGCATTTTGAAATTTTAAAAAGTTGAAGGTTGAACTTTCAAATTGAAAGTTTACTTAAATTTCAAAATGGCGTTGTAAGTGGGAGCTACCATTTAAAATTCAGAAAAAATTTCCATTGATGTACTTTTTGATGCATTTTTGAAATATTTAATTTTCGAGATGGGACCTTTTAATGGAGAGGGAGCACCCCCTCCCCCAAATTTAGGCAAAACTTTCAAAAAAAAATCTGGGGCATGTGATATATCGAATTGTATGTTTTTGGTGACGCTGAATACGAATATGACGTCAGATTTTTGATTGGGCACCATCTACGGCCCCCAGCACCTCCCCAGAGGGGGTAAAAGTCAAAAAAATAGTTTCATTTGTGTGACACATGAAATAGTATGTTTTTGATGACGCTGAACACGAATATGACGTCAGATTTTTGATTGGGCCCCACCTACGGCTCCCAGCACCTCCCCAAAGGGGGTAAAAGTAAAAATGGTTTCATTCGTGTGACACATGAAATAGTATGTTTTCGATATCGCTGAACCCGAATATTGCCTTAGTTTTTCAAATTGACCTCACCCATGGCCCCCAAATCCTCCCACAGTGAGTAAAAGTTCGAAAAATTTGTTTCATTTGTGTGATAGTACATGAAATAATATGTATGTTTTCGATAACACTGAACACGAATATAGCCTTAATTTTTTTCTATTTAACCTCATCCATGGAGCTTCAGGTCCTCCTTTGTGACTCTTACCTACACTGAAACTCGAAAACTATGGTATATTGATCAAACTGAAAACGAATTTAAAAAACGCGTGTCGTTCCTTGTGCCATCTTCATAAAAAATTTTCCGTTTGCACGGGCTCATTTAATTTTTATCAAAGAAAATTCTCAAATAATGAGCTAACATGCACTAATCGAGCAGAAAAATATTGAAAAAATATCGCAATTTTTTCTTACTCGATACGACTCGAACTAATCAATACAATTAATTTTTTGTTACAGGAAAAAAACTCGTTCCTGAACTTCAACGTGTCCTGTATTCTAACCCTACCACCATATCAACGTCAAGGATACGGCAGGCTTTTGATTGATTTCAGTAAGTAGCTAATTTTCTATATTCGCTTTTACGGCGCTGTAGACTGCAAAACATTCAACACGTTTCGTTTTCGACGATATCGCAGTGCAGCGTGGTGGTCGTGTCGATGTCGTCTCATCGTCTGCGTTTTGAAAAAAGAGTAAAACTAACGCCTTGAGACTGATGTTGAGCGACGTAGAACGACGTCTACTCCACGTAGCGAAAAAGAAAAGAGGAGAGGAAATCTGTTATTATAGGGTGCGTATAAATAGTGAGTTATATATACGAGAAAATGTTACCCTCGTCGTCGTACGTCTCGTAAACTGGATATAGAATCGCTGATCTTACCAGACATTGGGGGAGGGGTATCAAAAGGGACGATGGAAAAGCTCAGACGTTGCGAATTACATGCTTTATGATCAATTGGTTTCCAAACGTGGGAAAATTTCATCCGCATAACATGATCATAATACGTATATCTACTTTGATGTACTAGATAGGTAAGGTATAGTACATACTATAAAGCAAACTACGACTACGTTAGCGTTACTTTTAATCGTTTCAAAACTCCTCAACTTCGACTGCAGAAGCTGCGAAAGTTTCTCCGCACAGCGACTAAATTGTTTTTATTATTTGCATCTCTCGTCTGCTTCATAACGAACGATAGTAAATAGAATTTCGACTCTCTTCTCTTCTCTTCCTCTAACCACTTCTCACACCGAGCCAGCGATCGCGTAGTCTTTCGTTAAAAGGATTTGCGAGTGTGGTAAAAATTTCCTCAGCAACGTTGATGATGATGACGCCAGCGACGACGACGACGACGACGACGTTCGAGTGCAAATAATACGAAATTTCCACTTTTGTTCTTCTGGCGCGTTTACTTTTCATAGAGCATACTCGCGTAGCTTTAAATTTGAATATACGTTTAATTTAAAACCAAGCTTTTCGAGCGAGCTGCCGTTGCTGCTGCTGTTTCAGCGAGTGAAAATTACGTTTAACTAGCTTTTTTCTATACCAACTTTTCCCAGCACGTCACAACAGTGTACAAGACAGGTAAGGGTGTAAGCGTGCAGATAACGGAGAGACGGGCACCGGAGGGGCCAAATGTGAAAGAAGTTGAATTAAATTACGTGGTCGATTTGAAAGAATCAGTGCGCTGCGACGAGAGAATAAATAAAAATGAGATTTTTATTTAGTTATGGCTGCTAGAGCGAATAGAAAATATCTAATTAAGTAATGGAAGCGTTTTATAGTGGCGAAAAAAATATAGGAGGAGGGGGGTGAAGGGGTAAGAGGGAGGGGGAGGGTGAAAGTTTGTCGTATACTGAAAGAAGAGTTGTTGTATTTTTACGTTCGTGCGAGGATTTACGTTTTGAGTTTTTTTTTTTTGGTACGATTCACGTTCGTTGTGGTGTTTTTTTTTTCGGAGGTAGGTATTGGGTTGGAATTTTTTTTTTGGTACACGTGGAGTAAGATTTCGAAAAGTGAGAAAAAATTTTTAATTTGAAAAATAAACTTGGTGGAGAAAAAGTTTGAAAAATGAGATGAGTAAGAAAAAGCTACAGAAACAATCTGAAACAAGTACAAAATGAGCTGTGTGTGAGAAGGTGGAAGGGAGGGTTCTGAGCGTAAGAATGTTGTAAAATTATATGTAGATCTAACCAAAAGTATTTTGTATTAGCTTGAATGTGAACGAAGTGTCGGTTCAGTCAAAAAGTTCCTTAGTTGAATCATAATTGAGGCGGTTTTTCATAATTCAATGTCGTCCAACGTTTTAATACCCAATGTGATTTTTTTTCTTCAAAAAACTGAAAAAAAAATTAAAAATTGATGAAAATATTATTGGTTTTTAAAAGGTTGTCAAACTAAAAAATTGTTGAAATTTTTTGCAAAAAACGACAATTTTTGGATTTTTTTGCAAAAAACAACAATTTTTAAAATTTTTGCAAAAAACGACAATTTTTAAAATATTTGCAAAAAATGACAATTTTGGGATTAAATTTTTGCAAAAAAACAACAATTTTTAAAATATTTGCAAAAAACGACAATTTTTGAAATTTTTGCAAAAAACGACAATTTTTAAAATATTTGCAAAAACGACAATTTTTGAAATTTTTGCAAAAAACAACAATTTTTAAAGTATTTGCAAAAACCGACAATTTTTGGATTAAATGTTTGCAAAAAATAACAATTTTTGAAACTTTTTTGCAAAAACGGCAGTTTTTAGATTTTTTTTTGCAAAAACAATTTTTGAAATTTTTGCAAAAATAACGACAATTTTTAAAGTATTTGCAAAAACCGACAATTTTTGGATTAAATGTTTGCAAAAAATAACAATTTTTGAAACTTTTTTGCAAAAACGGCAGTTTTTAGATTTTTTTTTGCAAAAATGACAATTTTTGAAATTTTTGCAAAAAACGACAATTTTTAAAATATTTGCAAAAACCGACAATTTTGGATCAAATTTTTGCAAAAACCGACAATTTTTGGATTAAATTTTTGCAAAAAACAACAATTTTTAAAATATTTGCAAAAACCGACAATTTTTGGATTAAATGTTTGCAAAAACCGACAATTTTTGGATTAAATGTTTGCAAAAAACAACAATTTTTGAAACTTTTTTTGCAAAAACGGCAGTTTTTAAATTTTTTTTGCAAAAAACGACAATTTTTTTCAATTTTTGACAAAAAACCAGACTTTTTTGGCCATTTAGACAATAAAAAGCAAGACTTTTCGCTATTTGGACCAGAAAGAAAGACTCTGACATTTTCATGAAGTTTTGAAATTTATCGCAAAAAGCGAATATTTTTTCAAGATGAATGAATAAAATTAATTTTTGAAAATTCCGTCTTTTATCATAAAATCTCAAAAAATGAGGTAATTTTTTTTAAAAGTCCAACGTAACGGCAAGAATTTATTGTGTAATTTTTCCATATTTTTAAAAGTCAGACAGAATAAATGAAGAATTGAACTATTTCTTCCCAAGTTTTGAAAAATCAACATGACACAGATCAGTGTGATAAATACATATCCATGTGAAAACGCACTGTAGAAAATTGTACTTACAAGAATGTGTTTTTAGAATCTTTCATCAAATTTTTGAAAGATTTGCTCCAAAAGAATAGAGGGTGGGATTTGAAATATTTTAAATCGTCAAAAAAAGTGATAAGATCTTAAATTCCAAACTCAACAAAATTTTCAAAAAAGCAACTCACGGGTGTCAAAATTTAGGTTTTCAAGGGTGCTGAATGCTGAGATTCACGTTCTGATAACAAGGTTCCTCCAAAATTGAACTCAAACCCTCCAAAAGTGTATAAATATAAGACCAAAATTTTCGAAAAATGCAATATGACTGTCAAAATTATTGAAACACTTGGGAAAGCTCAGCATCAACTTCGGAGTCGAGAATTAATTTACTTTTCGAACATTATGATTCTGAAAAAATGATTCTCAAAAAACCGTGTGCATAATCAAAATTAAATGTTCACCATTTCTGTTGCTTTTTTTTCACCGCAATTTACTCTCAATTGGCCATTTTATTGCTGGGGTAGATTGTATGTAGTACTTCCGTATTTTAAGTTATTAACTTGGTATACGAGTATGTAGATATTCAGCAACAGAATAGGTACTCTAATCAGACACAAAATATTGATGATGAACAGTGACGATAATATGTATGTACTATGTGTAGAGAGGGATGATGATCCATGCCCTTGTTATAAGCTTATAGTAGCCGGCAGGGTATGTAAAGTGGTGAACGCAGGCTACACTACAATAACGTTTAATAAATTTTCATAAAGCCGTGAAAATATTCGCCTACTGTTTGTTAATGGACCTCTAGATAGACAGAGAGAAACTGATAACGAGAGATAGGCTACGTACAGAACGATAGAGCTCGACTAGCCGCGTAATCTCTATAATTAACGAATAGTAGGAAATTGACCGTCTGTGACCTTTGTGCGTTAAAAGCGGCGAGTTAACTGAATGAAATTCGTTTCTGGTAGAGCGATTTAAATTTTTACTCGAATCGTAATAACTAATAAGGTTAGGGGCAATGAATCGAGAGAATATTTCGCGAGAGCGATAGTCATTTTCGATAAAGCTCGAGTAGCATCTATCTATGTACTTGTACTCGTACTCGTATATGTAGATGTAGTACCTGGTGTAATGTAATTTTTGGGCGAGAATGAGAAGCCGTTCGAATTTAATTTTCGTTTGTATTGAAATTGGCTTTTCTACTGTAGATATGCAGCAGTCGAGTCGCGTCAACTTAATAAACGCGAATGCGAATGGCGGTGAAAGCTTGGAATCGAGATGCTTTTTCGGTGTATTTTTTAATGGAATATGTAGACTACATATTGTATGAATGCGAAAGCAACGTATTATACTCGTATTTGCAGACGATTGTCTGATATTTTTTACTACGTCTGAGTGAAATATTCTACTGGCATTTTACACGAGGGAAATACATGTATTTCAGAATGTGGATCAGGGGTTTTCAACGAGCATACCTAATTATGAAATTTTTATAGTTTTTGAGTAAAGCTTGTTTAAGTAAACATTTTTTCAATTTTTTGAAATATGTATTTTATCAGACTTGGAAAAATTTCAATCAATTCCTGACATCATGGTACCCTTGAGTGAAGTACAACTTTAGATACCAAATCCGACTTATGAGAACTTGAAAAAAAAAAATTAATAAATTGCTGAGAGGTTCTACAGGAAGACAGACGACCTTGAGAGGCTAGACAGATCGGTCAATGACCTTGAGAGGCCACGCAGGCACATAGATAACCTAGAAAGATCAGACAAACAGGCAGACAGATGACCTTGAGAAGTCAGAGAGACGATTCAGTGACATTAAGAGACCAAACAAACAGACAGACGGACAACCTTGGGTAGTCAGACAGACGGGTCAATGACCTTATGAGACCTCACAAACAGACAGAAAACTTTGAGATATAAGACAGGCACGCAGACAACCATGACAGGTTGGACAGGTTGGTCAGGGACCTAGGATCAATGACCTTAAGAGACCAGGAAGGCAGATATACGATCTTGAGAGGCTAGACAGGGAAGCAGACAACCTCAAGAGGTCAGACAGACGACCTTGGGAAGCCAGACAGACAGGTCAATGGCCTTAAGAGAACAGACAGGCAGATAGCCAACCATAAGAGGCTGGACAAGTGGGCCAGTGACCTCGGGTCAATGCCCTCAAGATGCCAGGAAGACAGATAGACGATCTTGGGAGGCTAGACAGGCACGCAGGCAACCTCAAAAGGCCAGACAGCCAGGTCGATGACCTTAAGAGAACAGACAGACAACCTTGAGAGGCTGTACAGGTAGGTCAATGACCTTGAGAAGACAGACAGACAGACAGACAAACGATCTTGGAAGCCAGATGATGGGTCGATGACTTTGAGAGGACAGACTGGAAGACAGATGACATTGAGAAGCCAGATAGAGAGGTTCGATGATCTTCCAATTCCAAATTACTTTCTAGAAGAAGCCTCTACAAGGCCCCCAAAAATTTGAAGAAAAAAATTGGGTGGCCGTTGCTTCGTTAAATTTTTAAAGACACTGATTTTTAATGTCGGTTCGATTTTTAGATAAAAGTTCCCTCATAAGGTCCCACAATGAGCTCTATATTTCACAAAAAATACGAATTTGAACGCTGATTTTGAATTTGAGCTTAGGTACATTTTGGACACAAACAGTAGACCCCCAAATTTCAAAAAAATGAAAAATTTGTGGGACCTAAGTATGTTTTGTCAAGTTTTTAGCTACGTAGGTAGATTCAAATTTGAACTTATTTTTTAGACACACTTCTCAGATCTCCTCAAAAATTCAAAAAGATCTAATTTGTTGAGTTTTGAGAGGTGCTGATTTCGAATTTGGTATCAATTTTGTTATAGTATCCTTCATCTTTTGTAAATTTCAATAAGCACGAAGATTTAAAAAAAATACTCTCAAGTTTATCATAGGTGAGGAGAGGAGAAGGGGCAAAATGAAATGTTTTCTGGCGCCAATTTGAAAAATTTCCATCATCAAAACAATTTTCAAAATTTGGGTAGATAAAACTTTCCAAAAATAATGTCATTTTTTGCAAAAAATTTCAAAAATTGTTTTTTTTTTTCAAAAAATGTTGTTTTTTACTAAAAATTTTAAACATAATTAAGTAATGAAAGATTATTACGTACCATTGGGAATGACGAGAAGAAGTTGTTCAAGAAGGGGTTCCAGTAAAGGAAGTAAGGATTTCAATATCACAACGAATTGGGATAAGAGAACATCGTAGCTCTGAGTAACTTGAGTAGCTGAAACTGCTTGTGCATAATCTCTTGGTTGTAATTTACAAAGATCTGAAGAAGATGAATTACTAGTTTTTGACGTAGCAATTGATGTGGGAAGATTCATCTTGGTCGGTTTATTCGTTTTCACTTTTTCTAATTTTTAATACGAAGGACATCCCCAGAAATTGGCAGTGTGGTCTCCACTGCAGTTCTGACACTTTGGAGTAGCTACGTTTCCATGCTCACAGGCCGAAGTTAAATGACTGCCAGCACATTTGACATACTGTGGGTCGAGTCTGCAAAAGTTTTTTGTGTGTCCAAAATTTTGACAATTATGGCATTGAATGGGACCACTGGGTTTCTGGCATTCTTCTACTTTAATGAGGGCATGGAAGATACTTTTAAGATCAAAGATTTGTTTGCCTGCTTCGTTTGCATGAACATCAATAGCGCAGACTGGAATCGGCTTTTGGTTTCGGTAAAGGCGGCGGACAGTTAGAGCTGGAATGCTTTCTTTAAGAAGAGTACCTTGAATTTTGTTGTCTGTAATCGAATAGGGGACATTCTTCATCACCACAGAAATTTTTTTCTATTTAGGATTACTAAATGTAAAGAATCGTCTTTTATCTTCTTCAAATTTTCTGGTCAAATTACGAAAATCATCAATGTCTGTCAAGAATAATTTAAGAACCTGATTTGTTGTTTTGGTTTCAAATTTTTTTTGTCGTAATTTTCTTGATTTCTAAGAGTTTAGACATATAATTCTCAACATCCGGAAGAATAATCAGAGGGATTCTAACCTTTGAAGTTTCTTTTGAAGTCGACGTATTTTCTTTAGGTTTTTCCACTGCAATTTTTTTTTTTTTTTTTGAAAAATAGTGCAAAAGTCTTGCTTTTTGCCGGAAATTGGCCTTTTTTCTTGGACATTGCAAAATTACAAATATGGGTGGTTACCAAAAGGACCTGCTTTTTGCCAAAATTGGAAAAATCTCCGTCGTGTTTCATGATCAGATTTTAATATTTGAAATAACCAGCTTAGTCCGCCACGTGACAATAGGAATAAATACACCCCTCCTCCACCCTCCCCTCCCACCCAGATCCTCTGGGACAACTTTTTTCTTAAAGGGGACACCGTAACAAAAATTTTAAAGCCAACTTGAAAAAAAAAAGTTGGCCTGACCAACAAATTGTCGGTCATTTTGAATGATTGACAGGTCAGTTGAAATCATAGGCATTGCTTTCCAACGTAGTACTCGCACGAAATGTTTTGAACTGGACAAAGCTAATTCAATAGAGCGTGCAAAAATTTATCACCTGCCAAAATTTCAAGTGCCAAAGTGTATTTTTCAATTTTTGGTCAATTTTTGAAAATCAAATCTGAACCAAAAATGTGAAAAAAATCAAAATTTTACCAAATTGACCTAGAAAGATGAAATTTGGAATGTTACCCTATTTTCGTCCTGTCAAATCGATAGAAAGCGGTTTCAATCCATTTTGAGCAATTCTGGAGCCTCCAGCAGATTTTTGAAACTTGAAATTTCCATAAAATATCATCAATTGAAGTTGGAAATTCGAAATTCATGCTGTACTCCAACTTAAATACGTTATTTAGTCGACTATAGGCGAGTTGAAGTTGTTTTGGAGCCTCCAGCAACTTTTTAAACATTTTTGGAGCCTCCAGTAGAGTTTTTAAATTTTAAACCACAAAATTTCATTTCCTATTGTCATATGCCGGACCAGATCGTTTCAATATGAAATGTTCTAGCTTTTTAGTTTTTTTTTGGGTGATTTTTTTCCGCATTCCAATGTTTAGTTCATATTTTATTATGTTTTTGTTTTTTTTGGTTACTTTGTCAATCTTTTTTGATGTATTTACTTGGTTTTTTTTTGTGGAAAAAATTGGGTACGAGCTCTGCTTTTTTATTTTCTTTGAAATCTCACAAACGAAGTGCTCAAAGTTCAGTTTATCTCGAGCTCAAATTATTATAATTTTTTTTTTGAAAATCCAAGCTCAAAAAATATGTTTTTATATCAGTTTCAAAAATTTGATATTTCTATTAAACCACGAACCAATCCCATTCACTGCAAAATTCCAGCATCGAAGGGTCAATTCACAAAACTCTCATCTCTGCAAACGTTACCAGCCGCCTTACACACGCCAGTCTAGTCTACTATACGCAAAAGTGCATCAAGTGGTAAACTTTGAGCATCCCTGCTACAGACAAATGCGGATGACGTTACAAATAGTTCAGTATACCAGCACATTAACGTGTGCACCAGCTATATACATGAACGCAGCAGGGACAGACGCGACGACGGTGGTAAAAAGCGCACAGCACAGATAGAGAGACAGACGTAGGTAGAACCACGAGAGAGAGAGAGAGAGAGAGAAAGAGAGAGGAGCGACAAAGGCTACACAGTACAGATGATGGAATCGGTGCGGAGAGTTTTCATCTTATATTGCATTTTCCCTCAATAAATAACGCGAAACGGCGCGTCTAGTCGCATCGATTTTCCACATCCTGCGTATTCTTCGGACGACCCCCTCACTTCGGCCCCCCAAGCTCAGTCTGCTCAGCCGGCGAGAACACACAACATAGCAAAAGCTCGCGTTAAAATGGACCTTTTTGTTGTTTGGGTCCTATGTGTACGACGTAGTCTCTATCCTACTGTATGTTGTACTGTATACGTAACATTACAGCTGGATGCTGGAAAAGCACGCCGAGTGGCTCAGTGGCTGGCTTGGCTGGTCCCGTCGTCATCGTAAATTCGTAGTCAGACAGCATTTGATTTTCTATCAGCCGTTTCATTCGTCTGGATGCGCCTTCGGCTCGCTCTGGCACGCGTTCCCCTCCCCCCCCCCACCGTCTGCCTTCTTATGGTGCATGGGATACGAGCGAGGTGACGCGACGTGCAAAAAATCCGTCCTTTTGACACTTTCTCTCTCCCACTGATCATCCTTTCTCTTTTTATAGGTTTGCTTTGCCTGCCTGATGGTAACTACATATAAATAACGTGTGTTGTGTGTACGAAGACTATGAAGGCAGTGAAGGCGACGACGACAGTGTGGTGTATTTACCGACGTCTGAGTTAACGTTTGTTTAGCTAATATCGAAAAAGGGTAAATCAGAAAAGTAAAAATTTTTTAGACGTCTGAAACGTACGAGTAATTTTATACTTAGGCAAAGCTATACTTTGCTATTTCAATTGTTAACTTTTGTAACGGAATAAATTAGCTTTGTCGATAGCTACTATAGAGATATAGGTACTCTGTCTGATGCGTTTGTATACCTTATACTACTAGTAAGAGTATACGCTATCAAATGTTCTCGGGGGAATTTTATTCCATAAATTATTATAGTGTACTTACCATTGCTTCGAGGTATTGAAATTTTCGTAGAAAAACTTTCGCGAGTCTAGACTACTTACTTCTCTTGTACGTATTTATTGATAGATACGTGCTTGAGGTTTACTATATGGTGAAAGCAAACAAAGCTCGCGAGCATGAAATAATTCAAAATGTAACGATATGATTATTGTAAGTTGTAGAAAAAATGTATTTGTGATGAGTACTTACATTATTATATAACATGTAGATTTGTAATGTGGTGAAAAAAATATGTATTGAACAAGTTGTTTCTGATAAGCAAGATGTCCCAGTCAGCAGAAAAATTTTTGGACTGGGTTGTGAAAAACCAAAGAAATATTTCAAAATGTACCTCCTGACCAAATTTCAAGAGCTGAGTTTGATTTTTCGATGTTTGGCAAATTTTTAAAAAATTTTAATGGAGTCAGTTTTTTCTGAAGAAATATAAATTTGATCAAATTGAGGTAGAAAGATTGGACTTTATTATTTTAGATCTCCTGAATCAAGAAGTGGTGGTGTTGAATGATTCTGAAGCCTCGATAGAATTTTTGGGTTTTCCAGTTTTTGGAAATTATTTCAAAAAGTAGATACTGAAACGAAATTAAGCCCTTATAAGACATTTTCGAGCCACATGGACTTGAATTGATGAACCGGATAAAGGGGAATCAAAAGAGACCCCCTCCCTTCACCATGAAAGAACATGGAAAATTTCTGATTCTAAAATTCGTTTTTCAATTCTTAGCAAATTTTTGAAAATTCAAATTGGCTTCATTTCTCATGAAAAAATTGATCAAATGATATAAAATGCTGAAATTTCGTTTGTATCCTATTTATACCTAACGGTATAGAAACGTTCTGAAGCCTCCAACGCCTCAAAGAATCTCACCAACAGAAATTTCAGGTGCAGAAAATGCAATTTTTTATTTTTGGCGAATTTTTGAAAATTGAAATGTGGCCCTTTTCTTTTGAAAAAAAATCAAAATTCGATTAAAATGACATAAAGAGCTAAAATTTGTGGTTCATTTCCTATTTTCGACCTGTCGAGTCCATTGGTGATGGTTTTGAACTGATTTGTAAACTCCAGCGGATTTTTGGATTCTCCAGTTTTCGAAAAAACGCTGTAAGTGGGGAGAAAATTTTATTCAGCACCTATCAACTCGAATTTACCACCTTTGTGACCTTTACGATCGACTTAGGCACATATTTTCAAAATTTTTGCGTGTCCCTTCAAACCCAAAATTTTCTCCAGCTAATATTTGAAAAAAATTCGAAATTTATAGTTCATCTACGTGTTATGGAAAAACACTAAATTCAGTTTATACCGTATTTTTGACCTCCTGAGTCGATTAGTGATGGTTTCGAACTGTTCTGGAGCCTCCAGCAGATGTTTGGATTCTCCAGTTTTCGAAAAAAACGCGATAAATAAGATTAAAATGAAATTCAGCGCCTATGAAACTTGGATTTATCATCTTCGGGGGTCCAAAATTTTCTCCGGCAATAATTTTTGAAGAAATTGAAAAATGTGTCGATAAATAGGTTCACAAAAAATGGTAAATCCAGGTTCATAAGTGTTGAATTTCATTTTCACCTTTTTTACAGCTCTTTTTCTTTTGGAAAATAAATAATTCGAAATTCTGATATGGAAGTGGAGGCTCCAGAACGGTTCCAAACTGTTATCAAACGATTCGGATGGAGGGAAGGGGGGGGGGGTTATTAATCGAGCATAAAGCAAATTTCAGCTGCTGTGTAAATATGATGAAATTTTGATTTTTTTTCGTTATAAATAAGTCAAATTTGAATTTTCAAAAATTAGCAAAAAAACGAAAAATGAATTTCAGCACCTGAAATTTTCAACGATGTTTTTTTTTGGAGGAGGAGAGGAGCTCGTTTGATTCCCTTGTGCCCGATCCAAAATTTTTTATTCCAGTTGGGATACTTCCCCTCATTGGGTGGTGAGGGGGGGGGGGGCAAAATCAGATTTTTAAATGTGAAGAACTAAAATTTTAGATAATTTGCCGAAGACTTTTCATAATGTAGGTACCTATGATTATTTTATTGAACTGAATGCAATTTTTTAAAAAAAATGGTTCAAAAAACAACCATTTTTGAATTTTTTATTTTACGTTTTCAGCGGTTATGGGGGGAGGGGGGCTGAAAACCTATTATGTAGATTGTAGATACCCCACTGCTTCCCTTGTGAAAGAATGGCTTATTCGAGTTCGAAGTTTGTTTCAAATCAGAGAAATCCTGAAATCTGCTGGAGGCTTCTTAACGACTCGAAATCATCACCAATTGATTCAGGAGGTCGAAAATTGAACACAAATTAGATTTCAACTGTTTCCCTCAATTTTAATCAAATGATTTTTTTGGGAAATAAATTGATTTTTTCTTTTCAATTCGTCAAAAATTTAAAAACTCGATCCAGCAGCTAAAATTGGGTGTAGTGGTATAATTTTTGAATGCCTTTTCAATTTTCCTCTGTCTGGTAGAAAAACGGTACCGTTGGCTTGAAATATCTCCTTTTCGAGGGTCCAAAGAATCAAAAAAAAAAAAAAATTGAAAAATTAAAAAACGTTTGAATGAATATTGAAAAATTTCTCGACAAGCCAATCTTTGCATGATGTTCTGAAATTTCTACTCAAACAAGATGAGAAATTACAATTTTATTTTTAAAAATTTCACTCCAGGATTTTTTGACTTATACTTTTACCTACCTACTTATTATGTATGTACTTCATGAATTATGATACTTACGTGTACTTAACTTATGTAAGCATTTCTTTTTTTGTCTATCGCAGGTTATTTGCTGACGAGAGTTGAAGGCAAAATTGGTTCACCTGAAAAGCCCCTTTCAGATCTGGGGCTAATATCATATCGAAGTTATTGGAAAGATGTACTCCTCGAGCGACTATGCAACATGGGAGGCAAACAAATATCAATAAAAGGTGAGAAACATCTCAATTTATTTGCGCATGCTACTTACTTCTGTCTTTGAATTATTTTAATTTTACTTGAAAACATTTTCAACGAGGGGGAAGGGGGAGTGTATTTTTACATACAATTAAACTATAGTATTAAGTAGAACTTTTTTTTTTTGAAGATTTTACAATATTTTACTTATCATTGAAGTTTTAAGAGCGAATCTTTCGAGTGATTATTGTTTAATTGTTTAAAAACAAAAAAAATGAATTGCGTTCAATTTTAGGATTATTTTCAAAGGCATTTGATGACCCACCTTAATGAACAACATGTTTTTTGAGTACTTTTGCAGAATTTTGAGCCCAAAAATTATGTCATGATTCTCGAAAAAAAATGATTCTCTGTAGATTTTTGAAAAAGTATCCTGCGACCTATCAAAATAGGTTAAAATTACACGAAAAATTCAAATATTTTGATGAAAACGTTTTTTGAGCATTTTTTGAAGAATTTTGAGTTTATAATATTGTGTTATGATTTTTGAAAAAGTGTCATATTCGACCTATAAAAATAGGTTAATACTTCACGAAAAATTCAATTAATATACTCGTATCAATGAAAATGTTTTTTTTTTTTGAGCATCAATTACGCGAATGAGAATTATTCGAAATGCTTTGAAACCTCATTAAAAATTAATGAAGTATTTCCCAAAAAGGAGACAAGTAGCTCAAAATTCTTCAAAAGTGTGCAAAGAGTTTAAATGTAAAATTTTGGCTTTCTGCAGAAATTTTTACCCATTTCAATAAATCACACGTTATGACACTTTCTTCAAAAATCTCGAAAATAATCAACCAATTTTGAGTTTTAAAACGCTTCAAAAATCCTACCTAGAACAAATTTTTTTTCGAAAAATTCGCATTTCTTTAGAATTTTAATCAATTTTGATAGGTAACATGTTGCTATTTTCAAAAATTCCTAAAATCATGACCCGATGGCGGGCTCAAAATTCTTCAAAAATACTCAAAAAACATTTTCGAGGAAATATTTGAATTTCTGGCAAAATCTTGATCTATTTTGATTGGTTGCATGTGACTTTTTCAAAATTTCCAAAAATCACTACCTCAATTTTGAGCTCAAAATGCTTCGAAAATACTCAAAAAACATTTTGGACGAAATATTTGAATTTATGGCAAAATTTTGATCTATTTTGATAGGTCGCATGTCACCTTTTCAAAACGTTGTTTGTTAGAATATTTGAATTTTTCGTAAAATTTTAACTCATTTCGATAAGTCGCATGTCGCTTTTTCAGAAATTCCAAAAATCATTACCTCAATTTTGGGCTTGAAATTCCTCGAAAATACTCAAAAAACATTTTTAATGAAACATTTGAATTTTTCACAAAATTTTGATGCATTTTGATTGATCGCACGTTACTTTTTCAAAACTTCCAAAAATCACTACCTCAATTTTGAGCTCAAAATACTTCGAAAATACTCAAAAAACATTTTGGACGAAATATTTGAATTTATGGCAAAAGGCTATAGGTGGATAAGTATGGTGAATTTGCCCCCGAGAGCTTCAGGTTTGATATTTGCATGGAAGGTTGGTACCCTTGAGCACCTTCCGCACGAAAGTTTCAGACCCCCAGGACCCCCCGTTTTTGAGAAACCCCCCCCTTTTCTAAAATTACAATAAAAATTTTTTTCTCAGCCCCATGTGAACCGATTTTTTTAATTTTTTGGTATGTTGTAAACATCCATAAGAGGCATCCCCACAAAAAATTTCAACCCCCTCCCCCCATATTTTCCCCTCAAAATGGTGTTTTTTAGTTTTGTTTGCCCGTTTTAGCAATGATCATGATTCGGCACAAAAATGCGAATAGCATTTTTAAATGTATTCTTGACTCCTACAAAACATATATTTTTTTCAAAAAAAATTTTTTGGTGGGCCGTGGTCAAAAATTGAAAAAACCAACAGAGGGGGTTAAAAATGGATTCTGGTGTAAATCATTGTTTTTGGTAAACAAGGTGTCGTTTCCATATGAATCGAACCCCCCGAACACGAATATGACGCCCAATCTTATGCTACCCTCATCCACACCCCTCCAGCGCCTCTGCCCCTTCTCAATTTTTACTATATCAAAAGTTCAGCTATTTTCGTAATATTGGTGTCGTTTCCAAATGAATCGAACCCCCCGAACACGAATATGACGTCCAATTTTACGCTACCCTCATCCACACCCTTCCAGCGCCTCTGCCCCCTTCTCAATTTTTACTATACGAGTATTAAAAGTTGAGCTATTTTCGTAATGTTGGTATTGATTCCATATGGATCGAACCCCCCGAACACGAATATGACGTCCAATTTTACGCTACCCTCAACCACACCCCTCCAGTGCCTTAGCCCCCACCTCAATTCCTACTATATTAAATATTGAGCTATTTTTATAATGTTGGTATCGTTTCCATATGAATCGAACCCTCCGAACACGAATATGAATTCCAATTTTTTGCTACCCTCATCCACACCCCTCCCCAGTGCCTCTGCCCCAACTCAATTTTCACTATATATTGAAAGTTCAGATATTTTCAAAATGTTGGTGTCGTTTCCATATGAATCTAACACCCCGAATACGAATATGAAGTCCAATTTTATGCTAACCGCAACCACAACCATTTACAGTGCCTCCGCCCCCACCTAAACCATAAATGATTTCACCAACTCTGATCAATCTTCTACAAATAATTACTCGGGTTGTTATTACTTTTAAAAGTATGTTTCGCGAAGGTTGAAAACTCGTAAAACAATGACCATCGCAAGGTTCAAACTTTAACATTCAAGTTTCGAGGTTTCCATTCGTGCCAAAATGACACCCAGCATTATGAGAATAGGTTTAGCGTTTCGAATAATAAAAATTGTCGAGCTAGCTGTAGCCTGAAAGGCGATGGATAAGAGTAGAGCTAAATTGGACTCCATATTCGTGTTCGGGGTGTTCGACTCATGAAGAACCGACACCAACATTATGAAAATATCTGAACTTTCAATATAGTGAAAATTGAGTTGGGGCAGACGCACTGGGGAGGGGTGTGGATGAGGGTAGCGTAAAATTGGACGTCATATTCGTGTTCGGGGGGTTCGATTCATTTGGAAACGACACCAATATTACGAAAATAGCGCCTGAACTTTTGATATAGTAAAAATTGAGAAGGGGGCAGAGGCGCTGGAGGGGTGTGGATGAGGGTAGCATAAGATTGGGCGTCATATTCGTGTTCGGGTGGTTCGATTCATATGGAAACGACACCTTGTTTACCAAAAACAATGATTTACACCAGAATCCATTTTTAACTCCCTCTGTTAGTTTTTTCAATTTTTGACCACGGCCCACCAAAAATTTTTTTTTGAAAAAAATATATGTTTTGTAGGAGTCAAGAATACATTTAAAAATGCTATTCGCATTTTTGTGCCGAATCATGATCATTGCTAAAACGGGCAAACAAAACTAAAAAACGCCATTTTGAGAGGAAAATATGGGGGGAGGGGGTTGAAATTTTTTGTGGGGATGCCTCTTATGGATGTTTACAACATACCAAAAAATTAAAAAAATCGGTTCACATGGGGCTGAGAAAAAAATTTTTATTGTAATTTTAGAAAAGGGGGGGTTTCTCAAAAACGGGGGGTCCTGGGGGTCTGAAACTTTCGTGACGGAAGGTGCTCAAGGGTACCAACCTTCCATGCAAATATCAACCCTGAAGCTCTCGGGGGCAAATTCACCATACTTATCCACCTATAGCCTTTTGATCTATTTTGATAGGTCGCATGTCATCTTTTCAAAACGTACAAAAATCATTACCTCAATTCTGAACTCAAAATTGTTCGAAAATGCTCAAAAAAATTTGTTGTTAGAATATTTGAATTGCTCGCAAAATTTCAATTCATTTTGATAAATTGTATGGTGCTTTTTCAGAAATTTCAAAAATCATTACCTCAATTTTAGGCTCAAAATTCCTCGAAACTACTCAAAAAAATGAAACATTCGAATTTTTCTCAAAATTTTGATCCATTTTGATTGGGTCGCATGTCACTTTTTCAAAAGTTCAAAAAATCATTACTTCAATTTCAAAAATTATGACTCAATATTGGGCTCAAAATTCTTCAAAAATGCTCAAAAAATATTTTCGACGAAACATTTGAATTTCTCGCAAAATTTTGATCTACTTTGTTAGGTTAAATGCGGTCGAATGTCACTTTTTCAAAAATTCCAAAAAAATCATTACCTCAATTTTGGGCTCAAAAAACTTCGAAAATACTCAAAAAAATATTTTCGACGAAACATTTGAATTTCTCGCATAACTTTGATATATTTTGATAGGTCGCATGTCTTTTTTCAAAACTTCCAAAAATCATTACCTCAATTTTGGGCTCAAAATTCCTCGAAAATACTCAAAAAACATTTTTAATGAAACATTTGAATTTTTCACAAAATTTTGATCCATTTTGATTGGTCGTATGTCACTTTTTCAAAAGTTCAAAAAATCATTTCTTCAATTTCAAAAATCATGACTCAATATTGGGCTCAAAATTCTTCAAAAATGCTCAAAAAATATTTTCGACGAAACATTTGAATTTCTCGCAAAATTTTGATCTACTTTGTCAGGTTGCATGCTCTCGAATGTCACTTTTTCAAAAATTCCAAAAAATCATTACTTACACTCAATTTTGTGCTCAAAATACTTCGAAAATACTCAAAAAAATATTTTCGACGAAATATTTGAATTTCTCGCGAAATTTTGATCTATTTTGATAGGTCACATGTCTTTTTTTCAAAACTTCCAAAAATCATTACCTCAATATTCTGGGCTCAAAATTGTTCAAAAATGCTCAAAAAATTTTTTTGTTAGAATATTTGAATTCATCGAAAAATTTTAACTCATTTTGATAAGTCGCTTCTCGCTTTTTCAAAAAATCCAAAAATAATTACCTCAATTTTTGGGCTCAAAATACTTCAAAAATACTCAAAAACCATTTTTGACGAGACATTTGAATTTCTCGCGAAATTTTGGTCACAAAGTTCCAAAAATCATTGGTTCATTACCTTAATTCTGGGCTCAAAATTGTTAGGAAGTTCTTTTAAAAAATGTTTGTTAGAATAATTTGAATTTCTCGCTAAATTTTAACCTATTTTGATAGGTCGCATGTCGCTTTTTCAAAAATTAAAAAAATCATTACCCAATATTGGGCACAAAATTCTTCAAAAATACTCGAAAAACATTTTTAATGAAACATTTGAATTTTCCCCAAAATTTTGATCCATTTCCATTGGTCGCATGTCACTTTTTCAAAAGTTCAAAAAATCATGACTTAATATTGGGCTCAAAATTCTTCAAAAATACTCAAAAAAACATTTTCGACTAAACATTTGAATTCCTTGCAAAATTTTGATATATTTTGATAGGTCGCATGTCACTTTTTTAAAAAATTCCAAAAAACTATTACTTTCCTCAAATTTTGGTTTAAGTAACATTTCTTTTAAATACTCAAAAAACAATAGATCTCGTTTTGAAAATTAATTGTTGGAAATCAGCTGAAAAAACGTCTTCTGAGTAACTTTCCCCGAATTTTCAAATTATATTTTACAACTTTTGTGTCCAATGCATCGTGAGTACTTGAACATTGACCTTGAAAGTTCAGCTTGAAGCTTTTAAAATTTCAATTATCGATTTTGAAATTAAATCTTCTATTTATTCCCTTCAATGTCTCACGAACAGATTCGCTGTAACTCGATCCAGTCTTGAGATATTATTTTTCAAACTTTGACCGGTAGTTTCGCAAAAAATGCTTGAAAATGAAGACTTTTGCCCTGTTTTCCCCTCATCCCCTGAAGGCTTAGGACAGAAATCATGGCGACTATTTTATTAGACCATCCAGAGGAACACTTCAAAATTAACTAGAGTAAAATCGGAGACCTCATGCCAATTTTTGTTCTGCTTATAATGCAATCTGTCATAAGAATCCTACTATCTGTATACAAAACTTCCATTACACGTAATATTTTCAAAAAAAATACGATTTGAACTCGATAAAAAATCCAATTTCGAATTTTAATCGTCTTTCGACCCTTTAAAAATCGAATCGAATAATTTCCCACGAAAAAAAATCACAAAAAATATTTGGCCCATGGGGGGATCGAACCCACGACCTTCGCGTTATTAGCACGACGCTCTAACCAACTGAGCTAATGGGCCAGGTTATGAATCTTGGCGGTTTTCACGATACACAAGCCACGTTTCGTAACACAATCAGTGTTGCCATTCTATACCAACTTAAACGTAGTGTTCCTCATATCTCCACATCCAAACCGGATAAACTTCCTGGCTCTTCTAATAAACCCTTCCCCTTCAGCCTCCTTCCTGTCTCGATGACGACGACGACGATTCAAATACACACACATTCCATAATATTATATCGACGTCGAATTATTTATTATTATTAAATACCACACCGTAGAAAACGCGGGTAATTAGTATTTTTCAATCGATGTAATATCATCGAGGAGATGTCGATGGAGGTTATTTATTTATTTTCAATACGTGTAGAATTTATGTAATTTTTTTATTCTACTTTGTTTTTCGCTGCAGATATGAGCCAAGAATTAGCCATCAACTCGTACGATATTGTGAGTACATTGCAAGTACTTGGTATGATGAAGTACTGGAAAGGCAAGCATATAATATTGAAAAAACAGGTACGTTTGTCCAGCTCCACTCCAGCCTCCAGTTGGTATTTAAATTTATTACCATTTTAAGCCTTTTCCATTCCATGGCTCCGGCCTATGTAGACTCAAGGCTGTTTTTATACATACGAGTCGGAATCTCGTATTTTACCTTTACCTACCTACCTACCTTAGCTTATGTGATAATCGATCTAATCTTCGACTCGGAAGATCCAATATTCTAAGAATTTCTGCGGTTTTTTTCCAATCGTTGAAGTCCATTCGATAATATTTTGTATTTTCGATTTTTTTTCCAGGAGGTTATACAAGAGTACTTGGAGAAAAGATCCAAACGAAGGCATCCGGTGTATAAAGAAATAGATCCAAAATGTCTCAGGTGGCATCCACCCAATCCAGTTAATCATAATTTAAACGCTTCCTGAGTAAGTTATCAATTTTTTCCCCCAAATATTAATAATAATTATTATCCTAAAATATTAATTTCGAATTTTTTTTTACAGCATTTGAAAAAAATGTGCGCAATGCCCTCCCAATCAGCGCCATGAATTTGGCCAAATGGCCAACTGGTTTGGCCGCTGGAAGAAAGAGAAAAAAATTTAGTTAATTGAATTTTATTAAGTTTTCCATTTTATACATTAGTGTTTGTTTTATAGTATTTTATATTACACGACTAACGTATCATGGCGACGTACGTTGTTTCAAAATGACAAAAATACGATTTAAGTAGGTGAATTTTATTTTTCTTAATTCTTCTTTCTTTTTTTTGTGAATTTTAATTAATGGTTCTCTTTTTTGTTTTTATTTTCCTTCTTATATTTTTTGTCTGATTTCTCTATTTAATTATTGCTGTTTACGTGAATGAATTTTTACTTGTAGTTGTACGATTTGTTATTTGTTATTTTAATAAATGTCTCCGTTTTGTTATTTAATCGCCGCTGTTTTGTTCTTTACTCCCTCTCTTGTGAATTGTGATCCTCTCTATCCTTTGCAAAGGTCGCTTGTAAAGACGAAACGATAAATTTTACGAGCTGAAAGTTGCGTCTGGCACGATTCAAACATTGTTGCGAGTCGAGATGGGTGTTTTAAACCAAAGATAAAAAAATTGATTGACTATAAAACATAAACAGGTACCAACTACCGAGACGAGTAATTCAAATGCTGCAAAAGCAGATGCTTTCTTTACATCATTGTATTGGCCAAATGAACGTTAAACTTTATGGATCGTTAATGTTCGCCTTTTTTTCCCTCCTCTTTCTCTCTTTTTTGTAGTGGTATTGGTATTATTTGCCAAACGTATAAAATTTCATGTCGGTGACGAGTTGTTGTATATTGCGTGAGATTTATAATATAAAAGATCAAACATCTTGAGAAGTGTGTTCCAAAACCACGAAATAGTGTTAAAAAATATTATTTATTTTTGTGTGCAATAATTGTCGTATTTACGAAGATGGGTAATTTTATGCAAGAAATATTGTCGATTTATTGTTAAATGAGAAGAAGAGGAAAGAGGAAGGATAGGGGTTTAAAATTTGAGTCGTCTGGTCAGAATCAACCCTTAAATGTGCCTCTTTCCCTCTTTTTCCTTTTCAGCAAACGAGTCTGTGGTTTGTCTTTTGCAAGTGAGAAGTTCGACCAACCTATTCGACGAGCAACTTGACTTGTGTGCAAGTATTGCGGTTTGCCTACCTTTGGAGTGACAGGATTCTGTATTACTGACTCGTGTGTTTTGGTGGGAAATGATTCATTTTTTTCAGGCGTTTGGTTGGGTCTTAGATGATGAGATGGTTGCTGGATGTGGATTGGAGATTTTAGATTTACATCTAGATTTGTGGGGGAAAGAAGGAGAATGAATTTGCACATTTATTTTCAATTTTGATTTTGACGGGACTAAAATTTAAACTTAATTTGTGATCTGTTTTTTTTTTTTTTTTTTTTTTTTTTAAATAAAAAATGCCCAATCTGAGAATTGGTCAGTTCAAGTTTTGCCACCCCCTCCCTGAGGAACCCCGTTTGCTATTTTTGTCAAAATAATACCGAATTTGTGCTTATAGGGTCATTCCACGTCAATTTAACCAAGAAGTGGTAGGGGGGTTCAGCGATTTATTTGAAATCTTTCCTATGGTAAGACCTTCGGAAGGAATGACCAATGGCGCAAATCGCAGCCCTCTAGGCCATTTTTAAAGGCAGCCAGGGGGTGTCAAAGTTTTCAGTGAACCTAAAATATCATCCATTTCAGCAGTGGATTACTCGATAACCGCGATACCTACCAAAATGGAACTTTTTCCCATAGTTAGAGGTTTTGAAAGGCTTTTTGGTGATATCATGAAAATCAGTGTTGCCACTTTTTTTTGTACAAAAAATTAGCTCGAAAAGTTTCAAAACGTAGTTTTCATATCGTTCTGACTCTAAAAAATTCTGAAAAAAATATATTATGGACAACTTTTCATGCTAAACAACATATTAAAAAATTGGGATGGCACTATGTTGCAAAGTCAATTTTTAAAAATTTTAAGTTTGCAAAAAAATTCGATTTTTTGATTTAAAACACGAAAAAAAGTTTGGACTGGTGAAGTTGACCCATTTGACCCCTACTTTTACGTATCTGTTGAAAAAGTTGAAAAACCCCATTCACTCGATGAAATGAACTCATCACAAAAAAATTAAAATTCGAAAAGATTCAAGAAATAAACGAATTTTTATTTTTTTGTTGTGAGTGTAATTTTTATCAACTTTCTCATGAAATACGTCAGAAAGAGGTCAAAATAAGACAACTGAATAAATTTTAACTTTTTTTGATGTTTGAAATTGAAAACTGATTTTTTCGAATTTTGATTTCTTTGTGAAGAGTTCATTTCATCGAGTGAAAAGGTTTTTTCAACTTTTTCAACAGATACGTAAAAGTAGGGGTCAAATGGGTCAACTTCACCAGTCCAAACTTTTTTTCGTGTTTTAAATCAAAAAATCGAATTTTTTTGCAAACTTAAAATTTTTAAAAATTGACTTTGCAACATAGTGCCATCCCAATTTTTTAATATGTTGTACAGCATGAAAAGTTCTCCATAATATATTTTTATCAGAATTTTTGACTTTTCTAGCTAATTTTTTGTACAAAAAAAAGTGGCAGCACTGATTTTTATGATATCACCAAAAAGCCTTTCAAAACCTCTAACTATTGGAAAAAGTTCCATTTTGGTAGGTATTGCGGTTATCGAGTAATCCACTGCTGAAATGGATGATATTTTAGGTTCACTGAAAACTTTGACACCCCCTGGCTGCCTTTAAGAATGGGCTAGAGCCGCTAGAGGGCTGCGATTTGCGCCATTGGTCATCCCTTCCAAAGGTCTTTCCACAGGAAAAATTTCAAAAAAATCGCCGACCCCCCCCCTACCACTTTTTGGTCGAATTGACGTGGAATGACCCTATACTATAGATAGGGTGTTCAAAAACGTGTATTTTAACACCTATCATGAAATTCAAGCTCAGTTTCTAATTTTATTTATCTGCCAAAATAATCATATTGTTTTGATAGGTACCCCAAATGTTTAAGCTCATTTTTCAAAAATTAATTAATATGCAACGATGACCTCAAATATGTAATCAGCAAGCTACAATTAGCATAAGACGTGATTAAAATATAATAATAACATGAAAATCATGATCAGGGATCTCAAACGCGGATGAAAAAAACTCCCATTTTAAAAAAATCAAAAGTGAATGAATTCCCGGGGAAAAATTTTAAAAACCCCTGCAAAAAGTATGTTAGACTACCATTTCAACAAGTTGAGTAGTTCTATGGACACAGCACACAGCATGAATTTTGATACCTCGCACAATTTTTTGAAAAATTTGAAATTTACCCCCCTCCACCGTGAGTTACCCTTTGCCTGTTTTGTGTAAATGACCTTGGAAACGTGTTCAGGATGTTAAAAAACAGGCATTTTGATACCTCACATGATTTTTTTTTTAAATTTCAAAATTTACCCCCCTCCCCGCACCCCAATTTTGGGTTTTGGTCAAAGTGGACCCCAAAAATGGATTCAGCGACCCAAAATTACACCCTATACCAATTTTCAGAATTTTGGCCAGCTAGATTTTTTTTTCTACAGACCACTGTGCAGCGCCCTCTGTGTCGATAAACTGGAAATTCTAATTTTGTGGAAGGGGTATGGAGCATGGTACCCCATCTATGATGATTTCGGCCATTTCGGGTCTAAAAATGCCCCAACTTTTGTCGCAGTACCACCTCCGTCGATTTTGAACAATCTAGTTTTCAAAATCAGAGGCTAGTTTAATGAAAATTGGCAGTTGCGGTACCGTAAGTAAAGTTTGGTAAAATTGGGGAATTTTTAGACCCGAAATTACCCGAAATCATCATTCATTCATCATAGATGGCGAACCAGATGCCTCGGTTTAGGTAGCTAGATTGTCAAAACTAGGGGGTGATGTGCTGTTGATTTGTCTAAAAATTGTGAGCGCTGTACTATTGGTTTATCAAAAGTTGGCGGTTTCTGTATTGATACTATTGATGGTTTATCAAAAAGACAAAAACCGGTTATGGCAAAACAGTTAGTTTATCAAAAGTTGGTGGCTGCTGTGCCGTTAGTTGGTCAGAAATTCACGGTTGCTGTACTCTAGGTTTATTTTTAAAAAATCTTTCTCAGAAAATATATAGTTGTTGAACTACTTTTATTTTATCAAAAATTGGTGGTTGTTGGATCGTTGGTTTATGAATAATTGGCAGGGACGAGCCGTAGTGGTTTCAGCGGGGGGGGGGAGGGGGCTCTTGTGAGGTACTAAAATTTTACTGTTTTTTTTTTTTTTTTTTTTGCTTCATGAATCATGAGCTTGAAGACAAGGTAAAATATTTTTAATTAATTTTTAGTTTTTAATTTAGTAAAAGACGATTGAATTGGCTCGAGCAAAGCGAGGGCAAAAACTTGAAAATTCCAATTTCAAAAAGTAAAACAACTCTGCATTTCTTATGTGCTGAATTCAGCCTGTATGTTTTTGGCTTCAAAATTTCAGAATTTGAATTCCAATATTTTTTTTCTTGGAAATTCAAGTTTTGAAACAGAAAAGCGAACAGACTCCAGCGAAGCGAAGACAAAAGCTTTTCAAAAATCGTACTTTCCGAAACATTTTTCTTATGTGAGGAGTTTTTAGCTTCAAAATTTTAGAATTTGACCAATTTGTTTTTATTTTGGAAGTGGTAATTTCGAGATAGAAATGCAAACAGGCCTGAGCGAAATGAGGGTAGAAAATACATACTTAGGTATTTCAAAAAGTGAAAAAAGCTGTATTTTTTGTGTTTTTTATGGAAAAGTTTACCTAGTCTAATAATTTTTGGCTTCAAAATTTAAAAATTCGAATGATGGTTTTTTTCTTAGAAATTTTTCGAGAGCAAAAGCTTTTAAAAATTCGTATTTCGAAATTCGAGAAGTAAAAAAAGGATATTTTTCATGTAGGTAATCAATTTTTCAACCCTTTTGAATTTTTGAAACTATTAAAATTCATATAAATTTTCCTGCTTTAATATTTGACGATTTTTTTTGAATTCAGCCAATTTTTGAACTTTCTTCTTAAAAACGTTTGTGCAATTTTTCATAATTTTGTCAACATTATAAAATTTTTCAACTTTTAGTCGATTTTTAAATTTTTTTCGAACAGTTTCGCGTAGGTAGATTAAAATCATCAATCATAAAATTTTCCAATTATTGTTGTCAATTTTTCATTTTTTGTTTTTTTTTTAATTTTACCCAAGTTGTGAAAATGACAAAATATTACCATTTTTTTGTAGTCAATTTTTTCAAAATTGTTCTAAAAATTTCACTCAAGTGGTCAATTGACATTTTCAAGCAGTTCTATAAACAGTTAGAAATTATCATCAACTTTTGATGGTTTATTGTGTTAATTTATTTTATTGGCTATCCAGAAGTTGGTAAAATGTCAAGAATTATTCTTTTAAAGAATTGAAAAAAATCAAAATTTCAAATCGTACAAAACGTACCTACTGAAAATAATGAAAAAAAAATTGAAATTTCAAGAAACCAGCCAAAGTTAATTCTGGTTTGGGAAGTGTATAGAAAAAATTTGAGTAATTTTTAAAAAGGTCGAAATTTTAAATGCAATAGGACTGAAAAGCAATGAAAAAATTGAAATATTCAAAAATCAATTTTAAAATAAATTCTGAAAAATTCCAAGTATTAGTCTTAAAAAAAGCGGATCTGTCCTAAAAAATTGAAAATTTGGAAAATCAATACCCCAGGATTTTTAGATTCTGGATATTTCGAAGGATGATTCATAACATTTTGAGACACCTCTCTACCTACCTATAGATTTGTAAGTAAGTATTTCGGTCTTGATTTCGCCTGTTTTGATTTCGATTGCTGTTTTAAATTTCTCATCGAGTACCTAATAATTTTACAGTAAATTCGATTCTCTGAAGATTAAGTATTCTTGCTCTCTTAAATTCTTATGTACCTACCTAGTACCTACCTCAAAGCACCCGACGAACTTACCTCTGAAGATGGCAGGAAGGAAGAGCACATTTCAGATTTTGACGTGTATTCATCATTCGAATGACATGACACTTCGAATTTTCTCTCGACTCAATTATTCCATGTTCAATTCCATCCAACTTCGAAACTCAGTAATAAATACAAATAAATCGAACACAATTCAAACAGTAAAATAATTAAATTTTATTCAAAACTCAACAAAAACAACAACAGCAATTTCTAATTTACCTAATCGAATACCAAAAAATATTCGAACAAAAAAAAACTTATTGCACATAATTTCCACTAGAAATAAAATAATTATACATTAGAGATAATTAAACTACCTATATAATAACGTTGGTGAAAATTCCTCTAGTACAATTATGCTGATACAGCATTTCAAAGCGTCCAATATCTTACGCGACATCGAATAATTCTTAACTTAAAATGAGCCTTAATTGTATAAGAACTTTACTCGTACGAGATTATTGCTTAAACGAATACAGATTGTCTACCAATGGCATATTCTTTCCCAAAAAAAACTTAAAAAATCGTATACTTAAAATTATCAGGTATCACTTTTTAAAAAGCTGACTAAGCATGAAAACAGCAATAATTAGTAAATATTATGGCCATGCTAAAAAAAATTCTTAAGGAAGTACAATATAAAAAATATATACTTATTCTGACTAATGAAAATATATTATAAACACCGATCAGTCAGTATTGAGCAAGTATCAGAAGTGTAATCTTATAGACATGTAAGTACCTACTTATAGGGTGATTTAAACGTGATGAGATCAATATCTTCAGTTGGAGTCGTTCTGGGAAATAAAAAAATAAACATAAGAAACATAAATTAAACTAAATTCTAAAATTCTCGAACAACCAATAATTTTATAAAAACCTGTATTTTGTTTAAAATAATTAAACAATATTGCCACTCTCATAACTGTACCTATACTTACTTATAGTCTTACATTGGCTGGAAAATAAAAATAAAAATAAGTATAGTTTTGGTCTCCCCCTTCCCCTTCTCGTTCCTTAACCAAACTCCTACGAATTGTTTTCCCTTGCAAACTACTCGTACATTTCACAATAAATACAAATAGGTACAACATTATTCGATAAAAATAGATACGTCCTTAAAGGAAAAAAAAATTAGCAAATGATAAAAATAAAACACATCGGTACAATAATAGATAATACTTTCTTCGACCATCAATCACATAATACGCAAGTTTTTCAGTAAAAAAAAAAAAACATAACAAAACTCGAAGTTGTAAAACAGGATATTCGCCATTTCACTACTTATACTTTACTCATTTACACAAAAAACACATGATCGATGGTCTAACATAAATCATTGGACGATGGTTCACTGGCTCCAGGTATAACATGCATTGTATCCATAAAACTGGAAAAAGAATTAAACGTTTCTGAAGGTTTGCACTCCAACAGGTGCAAGTGTGATACTCTAAACTGACTAAAACACCTGGAGAAGTACAATCCCCCCAAAACGTAGGCATTTTCTTATTCTTTTCGGTTGGTTATCTTCAGGTAATAAGTCCAGGAAAAGGAAAAATCATCCTCGATGTTCTGATGGTTTGATGATCCAACCTCGACATGACGACAGAAAAGCTACACGGCTGAAATCTTTTTTAAATCGTCATGCAGTGGTACATTTTGATAAATACGAGTACATGCTAAGCTGATGCAGGTTTTTTACTTTTCAGGTTCGATAAACTAATTCAATTGTATTTTTTTGTTTTTTTCATCACTCAAAGGAATAGGTAGGTACTGCAAAAGGATAATTCAATTATCTTAAAAAGCTGATATTTTTCTATCTAAATTAGCATAGGTTCAAAAAATACATTTTGTCTTGTTTTTTGTTCGATTCTCGGGCAACTAAATCAAAAATATTTCTTAGCAGAACAACATAAGATGGGGAAAAAAAATCACAATTTTTTAGACAAGCTTTGCAAAAAAAAACTACTCCAGAATACGCATTACCTCATCCACGTGCATCACAAATGAATAGAGGACACTATACAAATACACAGCCAACTACCGAACTACACAATATATCTATCAAATGGGAGAAAAAACAATAAAAATGCAAGCTAATCATTTCTTCTACCAACCATATTACTAATAATGCTGTAAGCAAATACACGAGAAACCAGTATAGGTAGGTAGCCTATTTTATATGCACGTGGAATTGCCATTTAAACAACTTGCATACCTATAGAAAATATTCAAATTAGAGAATTAAAAAAAGATTTCTATGAATATTATAATTATTTAAAACAAAAAATTGAATTAAGTAAATAAAAAAATTCACTATGAGATTCCAAATTGAATACTTGTGGATAAGTATACGATTTTTTCGATTTTTTATTAGAAATATTATGAGCATCGCTATTAATCACCCAAAATTTTCCAAAATAACCATTAGGTACACCATGTTTCCTTTTTTAAAATCAATTTTATAAATTGTCGAAGGGGGGGGGGAGAAGGGAAGGGTGTTTTATGGGCTCTTGTCAAGTTGGGTTTTCAAGATCCGACAATTTTTCATCTCAAATTTCAGCGTACTTATATTCAAGATTCATTTCCACTTTCTCTGGAGATCCCAAAATTGAATAAAAGAGGTAATAAATTTTGTTAAATTTTTTTATTCTCATGAATTTCAGGTTTAAGACGATTTCAAAAAAAAACATCGATTTCAAACAATAGAAAACCTATTTAAAAATGAAGATTTGGAATGTACTGCCATTTTTTTTATATATATTTTTTTGTACTTAAAATTTTTTAAATTCGTAAATACCGAAAATAATTTTTGTTTTGATTCCTTTGTTTTTAATCATTCAGATAAGAACATTAATGATTCATGTATTGAAATATCAATTGAGGATTTAGTCAACAATTTTAATCTTTTTTTTTTTGATACTTACTCAAATGAAAAAAAAAAAAATTAAAAAAAAATTAAAAATTGGTGAATTGTTAAAAATTAAAATCACACAACTAAGCAAAAAATCAATAAAAATCACGATAAAGGAAGTAGATACTTAAGTCTGCAATCTGATTCAATTTTTCCTAAAAGTGTCAAACATATACTTCTATTGAAATTGTCGAAAAATGCCTTTTTTTACTGCCAAAAAGTCTTGGCTTTTTTCAAAATAGGCAAAACGTTCACTCATTTTTCAAAATCGTCCTTAAAGCCTTGAATTTTTGTAAAAATTACATCAAAAACTCCCAAATTTTTACCAAAACTGTCAAAAAATCCTACTCTGTAAAAAACTTGTAAAAAAAGGATCTTCGTTGTACCAAAAAGTGCAAAAAAATCGTACCCGTTGTTGGAAAAAATTTCCAAGACTTCTACTTTTTCTAAAATTGTCAAAAAAATCTCGATTTACAAGCTGTTCAATAATCATTGTCAGAGATCCTCATTTTCTTCCAAAATTTCCAAATGATCTCAATTTTGCAACTAAAATAGCCAAAAATGCTGCATTTCTGCCAAAACTGCCAGAAAAGTCAATTTTCTCCTAAATGGCCAAAAATCGCACTTTTTTTGCTAAACTTTTTGCCAAAACTTTCAGTCTTCATTTTTGTCAGAAATGTCAAGTTTGAAATTTTTTAAAAAGTGCATATTTTTTGGAAAAACGCATCACTTTTTTTCAAAATTGTCAGAAAAATATTCAATTTTTTTGTCAAATTTGTCAATATTTCTATCTTTTAAACAAAAGTGGTAAAAAATGCTACTTTTTTTTGAAATTGTCGAAAATCATTCTTTTTGTTGAAAATTGTCTGAATTCCAACTCAATTATTTTATTTTATATTATTTTCATAAAAATGAGGTCTCCTATCATCAACTTATAAATTTTGATTCCCCAAAATTATTGAAGAGAAAATTTCATTTTTTCCATTTTTTTTTGTAGGACTTTTTGAAAAAATAACCGAGTTTCAAAAAAAGTTTACAAAAAAAAGTCATTTAAAATTATGCAATTTTTGAACGATTTCAGAATTTGATTTTTTTTTGGAAACTGTCTTCTGGATTTTCATTCTTTGGTCGTAAAATAAGTAAAATCGATGACTGAAAGAACAAGAGGTTTCGTTATGCTTGAGCATAAAATTTTAATTGCTCTAAAAATTATTCAGAAAATTTCTCATTTAAAAAAAATGCTAAACTTTTCTCAAAAATCCATGTTTTTCAAAAGAAAAACCAAAGCATATCTACAAAAGAAATATGGAAAAAAGTTCAAATCCTTAAAGGAAGTTCTATACATACTGAAATACCCTACTTAGTAGATGGCAACACTGAAATAAACTCAATAGATGACATTGCAAACACCTTAGCTAGATCTTTTGCAAAAGCTTCTGCAACTGCCTCTTATAGCTCTGCTTTCCAAACACTAAAAACACAAATAGAATCCACCCCCTTAGACTTTTCATCTCAAAATCTAGAACCACACAACTCTCTTTTCTCCCTTGAAGAGCTAAATCATTGTCTAACTAAACTACAACATTAAAGATTCATCCCCTGGACCTGATGAAATTCACCCTCACATGGTAAAGTACCTCTCAGACACTGGAAAAGCAGATTTACTTTAGTTAGGTATATAACAAAATTTAGACTTCTGATTCCTTCCCAAAATTGTGGAAAACTGCAACAATCATTCCAATATTAAAACCTGATAAAAACCCAAATCTGGCATCTAGTTATCGCCCCATCTCCTTAACTTCAGTTCCTTGCAAAATACTCGAAAAAATGGTTATTAAACGTCTTAATTGGTATATTGATTCCTCAAACTCACTTAGCATTTATCAAAGTAAGAAAAGATCTACCCTAGATCACCTCTTTAGTCTCCAAAAAAAAATTAGTTCGGCCTTCCAGAATAAAGAAAGTGTTCTTTCAGTCTTTTTTGATCTTGAAAAGGCATTTGATAAAGCCTGGCGTTATAAAATTCTCCAAAAATTACATTCCATTGGAATTAGAAGGCATTTGGCCTACTTTATTCAGAATTTCTTAACAAACCGTACTTTTAGAGTGAGAGAAGTTAACAATACATACTCAACATTTTTTGAAATTGAAAATAGAGTCCCCCAAGGTTCAGTTCTGAGCACTATCTTATTTATACTTTTGATTGATGACATTTCCAATATTGTTTCTAGACCCATTTCTCTGAGAATCTTTGCTGATGATATATGGGTAGTTCTATCAATTTTACACAATTTTGCAGTATGTTTCCTCGCCAAAAAAAAATTTTTTTGAGAATTTTTTTTTGGTTGGAGTGGTTAATATATACACTCGAGACTTCATTATTAGTGTTGTGCCCAATTCATATCTCTCAGGGGAGTGGGGAGAGCCATTTGAAAATGTGGGGCTTTTCTGCAAATTTCGCATCAAAACTGGTCTTTTTTGAGAGAACTGATCACCTACAAAATTAAGAAAAGTGTTTCAGTAATTCAAATAATTTTTAAATTGAGAATATACCACGGATTTTAAGGATTTCTAGGTGAAAATTTCTCCAGCTTGGTCAAAAAAGTATAAATTCCATGGCGAAGGAAAAAATGTCATTCCCCATGACGGTGGATAAAACTTTATTAAGTAGGGATAATATAAATGTAAAATTGTTTAAATTCGTGTTTTTCAGTGTAAGTAGTATCAGTACTCACCACATAATAATTTTTCAACATTTCTCAGTTTTTCTCTGTTTGTGTATGGCGGAGCTGAGAAACCATGACGAAAGAAGCGGCAAAAAATAAATAACCATATTTTCATGGAATCACGTTTATATATTGCATAGCGATGTTCGGATTCAGAATTTTATCAGTGGACAAGATTTGGTGAACTGCCTAAACAGTTTTTCCATTTTCAAACACCAAAATTTGTAAATAGTGAGCCGTTGGGAATGCATTAAAAATTAACCACGCCGAGGGAACAAAAACTCGAAGACAGAGGTTTGAGGTCACTCCACGGCATATAGGTGTCACTGAAGTGAATTGTGTTCATACTGTAATTTGGGTGTAGTTTTCAGGAATAAAAAAACGAATGTAAACATTGCAGAACATCACCACTCTTTGCTAACCAGCTACGTAACTATTTAAAAACGAGATGCGAGACAGCCATGACGATGGAACTTTTGATCATATAAGGGGGTCTGTGGCCCAGGGGGAGGGGGTTGAATTCAATGTAGTACCTGAAAATGTTATATGGAGACAACTTTTATTGACAAAACCATTCACCATTACTTTTCATGTGCATACTGTAAGTGAAATTTTACACGGACACAAAAAGTGTAAAATTGGTAGAACTACCCATAAACATTTCCTTTTGTTCAAATAATATTCAACTAGCTCTTCGAGTAATCCAAGAAACCCTTGAAAAAATTGAGTCATGGGCAGATTCTGTAATGGTCTAACCTTCTCTGAATCAAAAACCCACTGTATACTTTTCACCAAAAAAAATAAGATTCCTCCAGATCTGATTCTCAACTTCAAAGGACACTCTTTAGTATTCAAAACCACTACTAAATTTCTTGGCTTAACTTTTGATAGAAAACTAAATTGGACTCCTCATTTTCTAAAAGTAAAATCAGATATCATGAAACGCCTAAATCTGTTGAAAATAATCAAAAACACCAAGTATAATCCATCTCGCAAACTCCTACTTCGCTTGTATAAATCTCTAATTCGCAGTAAAATTGAGTATGGAAGCCCATGTTTTGCAAATATCTCAAATAAAACTTCTAATACCTATCCTAAAAACAATTCAAAATTCAGCCCTAAGGATCTGTTTAGGAGCCCTCTATTCCTCTCCAATAGATAGCATTTATTGTGAAGCAGCAGAATAATTACCCCCAGATTTTAGAAGAACTCTCATAACAAACAAATGCATCCACCAACCCTTCCCATCCACTCCAAAACTCAATTAACCCACCCAACCCCCAACATTTTGACCATAATAGAAGGACCCATTTATAATTTCATCACAATGTTGAATGATCTTCAAATCAATCCTAAAACTCTCATCCAAAAACCAATATTATATCCCCCTTGGCTTCTAAAGCCTCCTCAAGTCAATCTACAGCTTATTAACTACTCAAAAAATAGCCATTCTTCATTAGTAATAAAACAGAATTATCTTGAACTGTTATCAGAATACAAAAAATTCAATCTTTGGTTTACAGATGGATCAAAAATACCAACACTTCACACTGGATATGCCTACTCTATGAATGATAGAATTTCACATTTTAAAATCCATAACTGTTCTTCAATCTACACTGCCGAACTCACAGCTATTTTCCACTGCCTCTGTGATATATTCACTTATGAATCAGAAAATAATTAGTAAAGTAGGTGTTTAGGTATTGAGAAAATTTTTTATTTTTTTCTATTTTTTTTGTTGCACTTTTTTAAAAGTACACATATTTTTGATCACGAACTCTTTGAACACCCTGTGTGTATAGAAAAAATAAGCAACGATTTAGCTCTGCTTTTTGTAACTTCTGATAATGATTGGGAAAGAGGAGGGAGTGGAAAACAATTTGCACTTACACCAAAATACTTAATAAATCTTTTTCTAGTATGTATGTAATTGCAATTCAAAATACCCACATAAAAATAAAAATATTCCAACTTTAGTTGCATTTTTGAATTCTAATAATAAAAAATAGCCCTATGAGTGTCTTCACTTTAGTAAATATCATCTAAATTACCCACTTAAATTATTTTACAAAACTTACGCCATGAAATAATTTAAGTTAGTTCGAGGTACAAAAATCATCTATCATCTGAAGTTAAGTTAAATACGAATAACACGAGTAAAAATATTTCAAGCATCAAAAGTTCCTATTACAATGACGAAATATGGGCTAAAATATGAATACCATATGTATAGAAACCCCTATACTCGTATAAAAATTTCTAAAAAAAATACATCAAACGGTAAAAAATAAATTGCATAAATACGTAATTTGCAAGGGACTCATTAGCATGATTTCACAGATAACTGATAAGCATCTTTTGCAAAACGCATCGAACAGATGAACAAAAAAATAAAAAATAAAAAGATAGAACCGAACGTCTGCAAAGCCTAATACGATTTCAGTTTAAAAAATTAATTATTACTTCCCCCTATTCCATACCATTTGGCGACAGGCAATTTTTTCGCAGTTAGTATAGCCTATAGTCTCTCTCACGACTTATTATACTAAGTAACACATCGTTACCATGGTAATGTCTCCTAAGCCGGATACATTTATAGTATCGAGTGTGTCTGTGTCTCACCAAAATCATCACAGTGTTCCTAGGGCTCGGGGACATTGCCTCTTATCATATTGAAAACGTTAAAATTTAGCTGGTAATTTCTTTTTGAAAATTTAGACTATGCTTGATTAAGTAATTAGGTAGGTATACATTTTTTTCAAAAAGGTACTCAGACTCGTGGTCGTATTTTTTCAAAATTGAAAACTTTCTCATTTTAGTTTTAAAAAAAAGAAATACGATATTTTCTTCTCATTCTATGAAAATATCTACGTATCTTAGCTATACTCGTGCATTTTCTCATTTCCTTTGCAATTGGAAAAGTTATCGTGTAACCAAAGAGAAAAATTGATGTGAAACTTTATAGCTATTTTTCAGTTTTCATCAAGAGTTACGCTCTGGTGAAGTTGGCTTTCAACTTTTTATAATTTTTTGACGATTTGAGTTTAGAAATATACACTTTTAGGTACCTCATTCTTTAATAAATTAGAACAAACCTTTACTCTATGATGTCTTCATATTTTTTTTCATCTTAAATTTCATTCGGTAAAAATCTTTACTCTCGTACGTGTATTTTGCATCTGAAACAAAAATACAAAACAGAATAGAATAATAAAGAAATATTCGCAGGCATTTTAAGAGTAGCTTAAAACGAAAAAAAAAATCAATGGTCATCTTATTGTTAGGTAGGTATGAATTTCAAATCGATTATCCCAAACTCATCTACCATTTTGAGACCACATCCTCCATATTTATTTTTCCCTCGACCAACGACCATCATCATAAACCATCGCCGAGCTAAAAATAGCCAACTATCTACCTGGTTTGATTATCATTTAACAGACGAAGTCGAAATATTGCAAACTACGTCAATGTAACCGGTTCGCATCGTAACCACTTAGAATCATCGAGCGGATCTGTGTGTAGCCTATTCTGTAATCAGCTGGAAAATTGTTCGCGATACAATGTAATATATTTTTTAGCAAACATGTCTGCCAACGGCAGCATCGGCACCTGCCATTTTTTTTTCTCATTTTAAAAATCGACCCGACCCGACAATGTTGTACGAGAATCTAGATCTTTATCGAGCACGTGTGTGAACCACTTCGCTGCACTGGTTTTTACCAAGAATTCCAAATGAATCAGTTGTTTATTAAATTATCGTATGGTATTGTTTAATAAAATTATTCGATTCGTCGAAATTCGCCAAAACGACGAGTCTACGAGTCTCCGGTGTAACGTTACTTTTTTTTGATGAATTTGATGTCGATGTTGTTTCAATTGTGTCTGTAAGTATAGGATGCCTGGATGGAGTGTGGCAGTGTTTGTTTTTAAATATTCACACGTTAAATTTTATGTCTAGTTGGCGAAATTATACCACTGATGGGTGTTTGTGTGCGATGGCTTTGATGTGACCGCGATTTATTGGAAATTATAAACTCGTTATTTAAGTCGTGGTTGAAGAGGAACGTTGTATTTCGTTTCGTGAAATTTGCAACTGGATGAAAAATTGAAAATGTAAATAAAGCATTAACTTTGAGTCTTTGAATTGTTTAATTGCATCCTAGAGGCGATGATCATATCTGGTCAAAATCCAATAAAAATAATCAGATCATATCTGACCTAATCAGATCTATTCAAATAGGTTCAAATCGCTCTGATCATATCTAGTTAGAGCTCATTAGAAATTATCACTTTCTTGAGGATAATTAGATAAATGATTGGGGTCTGAACAGATCTAATCTGATCAAAACTTTAAGGATTGGATTTGAGTAATGCCAGAACCGGATCAGGCTTGATCAGACCCATTCAGATGTGGTCAGATCCAATCAGGTCTTCCCTATTGGATTTTATCAGGTTTACCCAAATTATTTTAAAATTGGTATTTCAGTATTTTCAATTTTTTTCTTTTTGGCTGGGACTCTTGCAGATGCAGTTTGGATTTAAGATTTTTCATGTTTGAAGACAATCAGCTGGAATTTGGAGTTTTTTCCTACTAAATTTCTGAAAAATCTTTGTTTTTTATACCCACAGCAAAAGATGTCAAAAATCGCCAAAATATCTCACTTCTTCAATAAAAATAATTTATGCTGAAAAATTTCATTTTTTTTTGCCAAAACTACTTATTTATTTATAATTCCAAAAAATCTTGCTTTTCTTCCAAAAATTGCTTAAAAGTCTCATTTTTTTGCCAAAATGGTCAAAATGTTGCTTTCTTTGTCAGAAATAATTATTTTTTATTTATCTATTTATTTGAAGTAAGTAACAAAAAGAAAAAGCAATCTGCCAGTGCCACAAACAGTATCCCGGTTGGCACATTTCTGGTGATATCTGACTACTCATTTCTGCAGTCAGAAATTGCCGTTTTGACAGTCAGATTTGCAGTCTGACTACAATCAACCAATCAGAAACAAGTATTTTTTTGATATTCCAAGATGGCGCTGACTTGTCAGAAGACTGAGTGGAGATGTGAGTGTGGATCTGACTAGTCAGATCCACACTCAGAACCACAGTCAGATATTTCCGTTTTGGTAGTCAGAAAATACATTCTGACTGATTTGTAGTCAGATCCCTAGTTAGATCATAGATGCACTGTCTAAAAAATACCGTTTTGCCACCTGGGATAACATTTAGCTTACACGCGATTGAGATTGAAATCTCAATGGTAGATCCAATAAGGTGCACCGGGGGAAGTCAGAACGTTTTTTCACAATTTCAACTTTGATCAGCTGTTACTCTCGTACTAATGAACCAATATGGCTGAAATTTGGTATGTAGGTTCCCATAAGGGTTCTTAACCTATGGTAAAAATTTCAGCGCGATTGTCGCAGTAGCTTTCGCACAATCGAATAAAATGTAACTTGTTCTGACTTACCCCACTTTGGGGTAAGTCAGAAAATCTACAAAATTAATTGGCATTATTAGGATTCGACCCTGATCGATGCGCAATATGTCGAATAACATGTTTTCGAGGTCGTAGAATCCAAATCTGGAGTTATTTTTTTTGTAGGAGTGGGGGGTGAGGCGTGGGGAGGGGGCAATTCCAAATTTTTAGTACATTATTGTGTAATATGTCGATTGATATGTTTTCAAGGTCGTAGAATCCGAATCTGCAGTTATTTTTTTTGTAGGAGAGGGGATTGAGGCGTGGGGAGAGGGAAAATTTCGAATTTTTCCCACATTATTGTGTAATATGTCGAATAATATGTTTTCGAAAACGTAGAATCCGAATTTGGAGTAATTTTTTTTGTAGGAGTGGGGGGTGAGGCGTGGGGAAAGGGAAAATTTCAAATTTCTCCTACATTATCGTGTTATATGTCGAATAATATATTTTCTAGGTCGTAGAATTCGAATCTGGAGTTATTTTTTTTGTAGGAGAGGGAAGTGAGGCGTGGGGAGAGGTAATATATCAAATTTTTCCTACACTATCGTGTAATATGTTGAATAATATGTTCTCGAGGTCGTAGAATTCGAATCTGGAGATATTTTTTTGTAGGGGTGGGAGGTGAGTCAAGGGGAGAGAGAGTGAATTACAAATTTTGCCTATATTAATGTGTAGTATGTCGATTGATATGTTTTTGAGGTCGTATAATTCGAATCTGGGGTTATTTTTTCGCAGGGGTATGAAGCGATGTAAGAGGAGAGGAGAAATTTCAAATTTTGCCTATAATCTTGTGTAACATGTTGGTTGATATGTGTTCAAGGTCGCAGAATTCGAATCTTGAGCTAGTTTTTAGGGTCGAGTGCTATTCAAGTATCACCGTTTGGGGAGAGGGTCCCACCCATGCGAACCTACGACTCACTTTCCACCTTCACCATAAAAAATTACTCCGGATTCGAATTCTACGACCTCGAAAATATATTATTCGACATATAACACGATAATGTAGGAGAAATTTGAAATTTTCCCTTTCCCCACGCCTCACCCTCCACTACTACAAAAAAAATTACTCCAAATTCGGATTCAACGATTTCGAAAACATATTATTCGACATATTACACAATAATGTAGGAAAAATTCGAAATTTTCCCTCTCCCCACGCCTCACTCCCCACTCCTACAAAAAAATAACTGCAGATTCGGATTCTACGACCTTGAAAACATATCAATCGACATATTACACAATAATGTAGGAAAAAATTGGAATTGCCCCCTCCCCACGCCTCACCCCCCACTCCTACAAAAAAAATAACTCCAGATTCGGATTCTACGACCTCGAAAACATATCATTCTACGTATTACACATCGATGAAGTCGAATCCTAATTATCAATGTTCACTTTTCTGACTTACCCCATAGCACTAATTTAGGGGGTAAGTCAGAAAAAGCGATATAAATAATGAATAATTGAAAATTAACAAAAATTGAATACTTGGGGTTTTACATTATTGTTTTAGGAATACTTTCACTTATAATATCACTTTTACTGATCATTTCTTCTGAGGTAAAAAGCAGTTTGAAAAACACTGATTACAATTTGAAATCAAATTCAAAACAGCAACTAAAATTGAACCAATGAAAAGCCTGTAAAATGAAACTGGGTCGCGAAATTTTTTATGCTGTGATGAAGTAGGGGTAGTACCCTCAAGTTACCCCTGGGTAGCGCTTCGGCAGATATAAGCCTCGCGCGCATGTCGCGTGATCCTGTCTGGAATAACAACGACAGCAATGCGTTGTCCGATACATTTACGTTGGTGGTTGTGTGTATGCTTGTGTGGGTGTATAAGTACACGCACCGTCTTAACGGTTTTCTGTTTCAAGATTCCATAAAAAACCGATCAAAATCGCACGATCTGAGCAACTTTTTTTCTAATCTGTTTTCACCATTTTACAGAGCATGAAATTTCGAACATTTCCCTCGTTGACAGTACCCATCTAGCGTTTTTAGTTTTCGAGATAATTTAATTCAAAATTGTGTAACTGAAATTCGAAATTTGAATTCAAAATAGCTCAAAAACTAAAAACCCCAGAGGGGTAATGTAATCGAGGGAAATGTTCAGAATATAATGCTCTTTAAAATGAGATATTAACCACCCTTCTAGCCTTTTTCGTTCTTGATATATTTGAGAATAATCGAAAAAACGGCAAAAACAGCCCATTTAAACTCAAAATTTGGGCCCTTTAATTTCAAAATTTTTGCCCCCGCGTATTTTTCCTATATTCTAGAGACGTTAAGCTGTCGATTAAAAAAAAATCAGCTCTCTAGGTGCCATAGATCGGGCTCAGGACTTTTTTCCGATTTTTCGGGTATTTTTCGCGTATTTTTGGGGTATTTATTTTTCTTGCAGCTTTATAGGATAGATTTGCATTCATTCCATCACATGTCCCAGTGGTTAGGTAAGTAGAAAAGTCGCTCTCCATCTGAGAGACTTGGGCTTGATCCCTGGCAGAGCCAAAAAAATTTTCATGAATATTGGACATTGGCAGAATTTATTGTGTAAAAAAATATACTCACTGGTTAATGAGCAGAAAAGTATTAGTGGAAAGTGTTGCAATTCCTGCCACGTTTTTTTGTCAAATATCGTCGGCAGATTTTCACCCAATGGGGTTATGTTTAGATAGTGAGCCAGAAGATTGTGTAGCATGTCTGTAAGGTGGTAATGGTTTTCAAATTTCATTAAGAGACCAGCATGCCATACACGATCTAAAGCTTGGCTTACATCAAGGAAAGCTGCAGCGCAAATTTTTTTCATCATCAAGAGAATTGTCAATTTTTTCAAGGAAAAAAAAACATTTTTATGTTGAAAATTGCAGAAAAGTCTTGCTTTATTACCAAATTGTTTCAAATTAATTCACTGATCTGGGGAAAATTTGTAAAAGTATCACTTTTTTCCAGTAATAATTGTCAACAAGTTCTTTTTTAGGCTTTTTAAAAAAATCTGACTTTTTTGATTACTATTTGATCATTTTTTGAGCTGTGGTGACTGGTGGTTACTAAAGTTAATTTTTTTTCAATCAAGTACCTATAAAAGCATTTTATTAAATAAGTAAGTTAACACATTATTGATAGTTCAAATAGGATGGATACGTTTTCATTGCAAGATGAAAAAGTTATACTGGAAACACAAAAATCTCAATTAATCAATCAATCCAATTCAAGCAATGCCTCAGACTGAAAGTTGTTTACAAAGTTAAAATTTTATGAAATATTCCAAATATTGAGGATACAATTCACTTAACAATTGTGATAACAAGAATCAGCTTTCCTAATGCATTAAAATGTGTGAATGTACCTACATTTGTATTTTTAAAATCAAGTTGGAAAAAATCATTTGTATCACAAAGCGTGTTACCTACCAAAATGTTATAACAAAACTTTCCACTCGAATATACCCAAACTTTTAATGCCTTCCACTCTACAATTATGCAATTCTACAAACACCAACATCCATACCGACTACCGTCTACCCTGAAGGCCCGACGAACAAAAAAGGCGATATTTTATCAAACTGGAAATTCTATTTTCTACGCTCATATGTAATATGTATTAGCACTGTTACTAATGATCAGCAAACGCCTATTCGTCGGATATACATATGTACCTATAGGTACTCGTACATATGTATTTACTAAAACATTGTGCAATTTTTTATGCAGCTTATATGCACCGATAAGGTCCGACGTTCGTTAACGAGCTACACTCCAGTAATAAATAACGAGCTGGGTAATCGAAAACGAACTGCAACCGACTAATTGATGGTCATATGCGCTATGCAATGCCGGTTTCAGTGTAGCTATGCTCTGGTAAGCGTTGTATTGAAACGAATTCCATTTCTCAAGACAGACATATGTACTTACATACAGTATAAATTCAGAAGATACTATAGCCTATTGAATGGTTATCATAGTATTTTTTTTTATTTTATTGCAGTCATTTTAAATTTGAAGTAAGTTATTCAAATTTTATAAAAAAAAATAAGCTTAAAAATCATTCTAAGAAACTTGTGCCGTTTGAAAATTTAGAGAAAGAAAAACTAGAAAACTAAAAAAAAAAAATCGAAAAAAAATTGGGAATGTAAAAAACAGGATTTTTGTTTGGCAAACTTTCAAACAAAAAAAGAACTTTTCAAGCAGGCAAGGCAAAAATCATTTCTTTTTCGACGTTTTGGCAAAAAATCAAAAATTTCTGATCATTTTTAGCAAGAATTACGATCATTTGACTATATCATCAAAAAATCACTTTCTGAGAATTTTGGCAAAAAAATATTACAACTTTTCGTCAACTTGCTAAAAATTGACCATGACTCTTTCAGACAATTTTCACAAAAAAGGTATTTTTTTGATAATTTTGGCAAAAGCAGTGTTTTGGGGGGGGGGTAGTCTTGGCAAGAACAGGAGTATTTTAATATTTTGGCAAAAATGGGCCCTCTTGACAATTTTACCAAAAATGACCCGTTCTGAGAATTTTGACAAAAATAGACACTTTCTTGACTATTTTGCCAAAAATTGACGTTTTTGACATTTTTTGACTCGGGCGAATTTGACAGAAAAGAAAACTAGAACCTTCTGTAGGTAAGCAAAAAAGGAAAAAAAACAGTTTAGAAGTATTCTGCTCAGAAACGAAAAATTTTCAAAAAATCTGTACCTGTAGACATCAATTTTACATCTGTTTTGATAGGTATTTTTCAATCTTTGGGGGCTTTATACAAGCGAACCAACATCATTTGGAAGACCAAGGGAGGATTTTTCTTGAAAATGTGCTTATTTAAAAAGATTCTCCTCATTGAAACGTTTTCAAAAAATTTCTACATACATCAATTTTTTTTATCCTTTTTAATTTTTTTCAAGTGGGGGATGGGGCTCCATACAAGAGAACCGACACCATTTGGGGGTCCAACGAAGGTTTTTTCTTGTAAAGAGGGGTTACCTTATGTATGTAGAACAAAATTCTAATGTTGAAATGAGATATTTTCAAAAAAATATTCGTGATTTTGATTTATCCTCATTTATTGTGATTTTTTTTAACTTTGAGAGGCTCCATATGGTGTAATGGGCCATGAAAAGTTTTCTCTTGAAAAGGGGATTATTTAGAAAACTCCAACGCAGAAACAAACATTTTTGATAATTTTTTTTCGTGTTTCCTCCATTTTTTAATCGGGGGGGGGGGGTGAGGGTGAGGGTTAGACAGCATCACTTTTCTTGAAGATAGGAGAAAAATAAAAAATGGGGAATTATTTTTTCGCTCGAGGTATCAAAATTGGTGGATGGGAGGTAGAAAATTCCAACTTTACAAAATAAGCTACACCCTGATAGAAATTTTTTTTTAAAGATAAAGTTTATTTTCGATTTTCTGGAGAATTTCTGAAATTTGAAAAGGCTATTTAATTAATTCTCAACATTCGCAAAAAATATTTCGTTCTTCAAACGAAACGAGACATTGCAACTTTTAATCACTTTGTTTCAACCTCTCCCCTTCTCCTCAACTCGAAAACAATCGTTTTTGGGCTTTCCAAAACCTCTAGCAAGTTTTCAATTTTCTCTGGAATTTTAAAATAGTTCAGATCGGAAGAATCAAAAATATAACTAGAATATTTTAGTACCTTTAACACTGATTAGTGCTTTTACGTAGATGAGCCTCTCAATCTTTTTAGAACAGAAAATTAAATTTTCGACCAACAGAATTAAAACCTGAAATTTTGGGAACCACATACCACCAACCTAGAAATGAAATTTTGGGTCAAAGGGGTAGGGGAGATAATCTCGAATCGAATTGACAAATAATACTTTTTAAAAGAATTTTCAACAGTTCTGGTAAAAATTAAATTTCTTTGAAAGCTTTTAAATTTGCAAAAAGGTAACATGGGCCAATTAAAAGAATGAGGAAGTAACAAATTTTCATTAGTTTCACCGAAAACGTTCCCAGTTTCAAAAATATCAGGTACACTCCTAAATAAAATTAATTTTGAATCAAAAATAAAATTTTTAATACCAAAAAAATTGCTTAAGATGAAAAAAATTGACTCAAGTGGCTGAAATTTTAAATACAGGTTCGTTGAAACATTTCATGTCAAAACTTCAACAATGATTGAAATTATATAACCAGTGGTTTCAAGTGACCCTCGCAGTGCCCAGATTTTACCTTTTTTTAAAGAACTCAACTACACAACTGAAAAATTTGATTAAAAAAATTCTGTGATGAAGTTGGTGGATATCTTTGAAGGAGGAGGAGGGAATAGAAAGGAAGGGGTCCGATAAACTCGAAATTTCAGTTTTTATTTCCATTTCCCAACTGCCAATTTCACGATTCGGAACTACCCACCAGAAAAATTTCAAAACTGCTGACTCAGATTTTGCTCGACTCATTCGCAATGAAATCTGAATAAAGACCAAAGTCCGATAGGACACTTCGCATTATTCAAATTATTGCAGTACGAGCTCGAAACATGAAAGATGAGATGATCAATGAATCATTACCGGATTTTTCTTCTCATTATAGTGGTATCAAATTCACCTACGAAAAATCGTCTACGACTGCATAAAAAGAAACGCAGACAAGAGTGACATCATTGTAACGAATTTACGAATCCTACCTATGTCTTTTGGTAGGCATTCCGACGAATTATCTTGCATTACAAGATCTCGCATATTGTCTCGTTAGGTAATCGCTGAGTCCGATTAATTATTTTAATTACATTTGCGTGTGAAAGGAAGTACCATGACTAGACAGTAGACATCAAATCGTACACGTCTGGTGGAATTTTTCCAGCACTTTTATATCTACGATTGAGTACCTAATTGCCAAAGCGCAGCGATGAGTTCGTCGGAAAATTGGCTCTGTTCGAAGACCTACAGCATGCTGAAGCAAAAAGCAAATTCTCTCGAGTCTCGACTCGTAAGTTCGCGTTTCGCGCTGGTTTATTGGTATTCATAAAGCACGCGAATTGAAACCGGTTTGAATGGCGTGCTGTAGTCGATTACATTGTATCAGGCAGGTATATCGGTCTCGCCATACCACATACTATACAATGTATCTCTCTAGAGGTATCTCTACTCGTATACCGATTCCCGACCGGCAGCTTTTTCTGCGTTTACGAACCACTAAGTGTATACCATGCCGCTATAAATATACGCATTTGTTCGCGATTCCTCCTCGGCCCTTTCCCTTGGCAAAATTTTTTAACGACGCGACGCGACTGCTTGACATGATGAAGGTGCAAGAAGAGGGCTACCGGCCACCGCGACGCAGATGGGGGGAAATTACACGTAAGTGCAAGGCGGAGTTTGATGCAACGAGTACGACGCGAACACATTCGCCCATCTACGAGTATTCTACACGACGACGACGACGTCTAGAACTGCTCTTAAAATGCACCGAGTACAGTTTTGCAATAAATGCACGTGGAGCTTTCGCGGCCCCCGCAAGAAGGTCAGTCCGTCAAGGACGCCACGTGCCTTCCTCGTTACCGCATTACCGACGACGACCAACGCTGCGAAGTGCGAGGTGCGAGCTTATGTGTCAAATCAGTCTCACTCATGGTGACTGCGACGACGATTCCCCTACATACATATACACTCGAGTGATAAGAGCTAGCAGCCGATGATAACCCAGTAATCGAGAGTGATAGTGGTTACAAAGTATGCTATGCATATGGCTCATAGTCGAGATTAGATACTTACTCAGAATGTTGACAATGATTACATCCCTTTTGACGTGATACTGTAATCGCAAAATTGTCTGCTAAATGCTCGATGACCAATGCGTTGAAGTAGATCCGGAATTAGATGGCGAGATTGGTGGTTTTTTTTACACGTGGGTACAGGGTGAGCGAAAAGAAACTGCTTTATTTCATTTTGATTTGAAACGAGAATCAAAAATAAGTAAAATCAACGAGGGTATGTTTCTAATTTGAGCCATGTTTGAGCTTTTGTTGAATTTACTTATGTAGAAGCTTGAAAAATGTCTGCAAATTCACCAGAAATGTTGACTCGAAATTTCTTAGAAACAAACAATGACAGACCGAACGGAGGGTGCAGGAGGTGCTTCACCCCATCCCCCTCCAAGATGGAAAAATGTTGGCAAAAAGTTGGGAAGAAGTTGTGTAAGCTGGGAAAATCAAAGAGTAACATACCGCAAAAGCCTTGGGGTTTCACTTCTTGAATGACTATAAATTTTTTTTTTAACTTTCACTCTTGCTTTGCTCATGCTCAAAAAATTGCAGATCTGTGGGCCCAAAACGATTCCGGGATCGGGTTTTGGTTTTGGGATCATTTATTCTTATTCATTTCAGGATTGGATTTGTTTTAGCTTTGTTCTTGTGAAATTTTTATTTTGGTTTTGGAATTGAAAATATTGTTTCGGTTCCAGTTTTGAGATTTTCATTTCAACCAATTTTAAGCCCAAATTGACTACTGGACCCTGCAACGAGTTTTAAAAATGGGAGGTATTGACATGGGAAACCTATGGTGTGATTAGTTTAAAGTTTTAAATGCATATTTTGCTTAATTTGCCAAGTAATTTCTATTATAATCTTAATGAATGATGATAAACGATGTAAAATGACAATTATTTATCAAAATAAAATCGGGGAGAAATCAAAAATTCAAATACCGAAACCAAAACAATTTTGTTTCAGTTCTTGATTAATAGGTTCGTCAATTCATTCGTGAACAATTTACCGATAAAGGTCAAGACGCCGGACGTCGTTAAATAAACTTTTGATGATGATAATTCAAATTCTAGGTATGGTGCAATTTTTCAAACATTTTCAAGAAAGAAAAATTAACTGGTAGGGGTATATGTGATCCCTTCAGACAACGTGAAATGCCTTTGTGTTACGTTTGACTCGATCTAACTGCATTCCAGGCATCTAAAAGCAGTTCTTGTGAGTCTGATGCAGCACACATCCACCCAATTATTGTACAGTGATAGGTACATATACATTTTAAAGTCACTCTTTTTGTATAAATGTATCACGATGTAATACCATAGTGAAGAACACTGGCTAGTATACCTAAACTGAACCTTTTTTCTTACCTATACAGTTTTCTATAATGTGATTGGTTTAACCATCTACATTACAAAACAACGTTATCGAAAAAAGGTTACAGGCTAGCTTCCTTCCTATTGGTCAATAGAAATAAGGGTTTTTATATAAATATAAGCTGTATCTAGCTTAGAAACTACCAGACTTTGCTTACCTACTCACTGGCCTGCTGGTCCAGGTGTAGTTGCTGCTGAGTTCTCCTTTTCTCAGTTACCTACATATCCGAATGGGCCACGTGGTACGGACAGATATTTTCCTCAATCTTTTGTGATTTGAACGGGCCCCGTGATACTTATACTTATCGCACTCATTCCAATATCTGAATGGGCCTAGTGGTATGTACAGATATTACACCCTCTCTTTGCAATTTGAATGGGCCTTGTGGTATGGACAAATTGCATCATCGTAAGTATCCAGACCGGGCCTAGTGGTATGGTATGGGTCTCCTTACGACTTAGGGAAATCGTAGGCCTTATTTTTGGTGGCTAAGTATGCGATAGGTCGCAACAAACTTGCAAACCAACTACGGATACTCTCCCACATTACAACTTACAACCACATTGGTCAACCAGGGCCTAGGTAGGCATACCATTACCGAGAAACCCTTTGGAGAAACCTCAGAAATTTAAGAAACAAAACCAAATCGATAACTACAGTATATTGACCCCGATGCATAAAAGTGCAAAATTTCATTCAAAAATTCCAAAAAGCACAATTTTTTTGAAACTTCTTATATTGAAAATGACTGTTTAGTAGCTCGTATTCATACCTCACAAATTGTAAATTTTCTGAAGCTTTTGTCCCCTCCCCTCTGACCTCAGGCAGAATCGAAAATAATCAGTTCTCTTTTTGAATTTGATTTTCAAAGGCCAAAAGATTAGAAAAATAACACGAAAAAATTTGCGAATTTTTGATTTTTGATATTATCAGTACCAACCTTGCAATAATAGAACAATTAAAATTTTTTTGCATGTACATTAAAATCATCGTTTTTGAACATTTAAAAATTATTCAACACTTTCATTTCCAACTCCTCCTTCCAAAATTTGTTCGGATCACAGCTGGCTAATGCATAAAAAATATTGGTGAGGAGGGGGAGGTTCTGTGGTAAAAAGTTGGGAAAATTTCAACTCGCCCATGACACATCACTTCGTCACGTCTCTGAAAATCATTCATTTAAAATGGAAGAACTCAACCTCTTAAAATCAAAATTCCATCTTGAAAAATTGTTTGAAAATCAAATAAGAATCATAAAATTATCTGAGCATCATCTGAGAATTCATCGGATATCAGAAAACACGCATTTCTCAACAGGATAATTTGCTTTCATAATTTTTTTTTCACTTTTAACTTTTTAAAGTTAGGAACAGAAATCAATGGTTTAAAAAAACACTTTATTTTACGTCATCCCCATTTTATTCCAATTTTTCAAAAATTATTGCAATTTTTAATAGTAAATTTGAGCTTGGATCACTTCAGAATTTTCAGGGGAAAAAAAGTATCTTCAAAAAAAAAGAATGAGGAGAAACATGCTATTTTCTTTTTGCCAGTTCTTTTTTTTTTATTTTGCGATTTAGTCCTGGCAATAGTTTGCAATTTCAAAATCAATTTCCACTCGGTGAAAATAATTTTTAAAAAAATGGTCTGAACCAAGAACCAACGTAGGTATAGGTAGGTAAGATACACAATATGTTGTTCACAAGACACCGCATTTTAAAACTTCTATTCTTGAGAACGACTATTCAGAATGTTCCCATGTATTACC